>NW_027281355.1:185000-242500 GCF_046629955.1 Centroberyx affinis
CGAATGTTACGTTGAACAAAAACATTTGTGCAACATTCTTGGAACGTTGTAGGAGGGTTACCCAAAATTCTACCAACAGGGAACCTCAGGGGATCGTTATTAAAATTACCCACAAAAAACATTATTTTATGTGGTTATTAGAACGTTTTGGGAATGTTACGTTGAACAAAAACATTTGTGCAACATTTTTAGAACGTTGTGGGAGGGTTACCTAAAAGGCTACCAGTAGGGAACCTCAGGGGAACGTTATTAAAATTACCCCCGAAAAACGTTACTTCATGTGGTTATTAGAACGTTTTGGGAATGTTACGTTTAACAAAAACATTTGCACAACATTCTTAGAACGTTATGGGAGGGTTTCAATGTACATTTCAATGACTGAAATGTAATAAAGCACCATGCAAGTGTAGACAGTGTGTAGGATTATATTACTTATTCAGTAACTTTTGTCCTATACCCCTGTCACTAAAAGATTTTAGGTGTGCTAAAGTTTTTTCTACATGGATGTGTAATAAAGTATAATAATAGTTATTTTACTCAAATTTATTGTCACGTAAAGTATTATCCAAAGTCACATGTTCAAATCAATTCATGCACAGAATGCATAAAAGAAACATACTGCTCTATACCTCTAAGCTGCAAGGGCCCATAGTCTGCTTTATAAATGTTCATTGCAGGCTCCAGACCAGGATGATCCACCATGCATGTAGGTGGATCCTGAAGCTGCTTCATTCTTCTGGTAACCTAAGGAATGAGATAGGGTAACTGTTACTGAATTTTGCAAGCTTTATAGGAACATTACACTGACAATTACGTTTATCTATATTATATGTTTATTATTTAGCACAGACAATTTAGAGTAGATGTGAGTACAGTTGTACAGGACAAACAAAAGGTGTCAACTCTAAAAGAGGTAAGATGTTATGTACAGGGGGAATGACTAGCAGGCCTCCATGAGATGTTTGAATATTTCAGCTACAGTTCTAAAACTGTTGAGCTAGTGTTGTAGCTGAATAACACTGGCATAAATTACGACAGTCATATGTCCAAATGGTAGACAGCATGGGACATAACCATATGTTTGCCGGTGTCGTGACTATATTTGTATCCCCTGAAGATGAGTTCTTCACATCAATTTGATGTATTTGAACGTAATAACTAGCCTACATAATGTCTGGTGTGGATTTGTTTCCTATCGCTAGCCAGTACGGCCATTGTAAGACACTTCATGGAATAACATTACAGCAGCTATCAAACTAGCCAGCTAAAAGCTACCGACACCTACTGTGTTGACGAGCTTACTAGACAGCCTCAAACCACCGGCACCGGTGAACGTCAGGCTAAAAATGAATCAAACAAACCATACGGTATAGTTACCGTGCGAGACACTCCAGCAGGTAATGTTAGATATCGTTTTTATGGGACATAAATTTGTCCGCTATGGCTATCCAGAAAGACCATATAGCCGACGCAATCACATGCACATGCACGGTGAGAAAGTACGAAAACAGTGAAATTTCAACCTACCAGTCAGAGACATCCTGCTGTAACCGTGTCTGTAAAAGTTCAGCAACTCCCTCCTCTTGTTCGGTTAACAGATTCCGCCTCAAAAATGTACGGTTTCACATGTTGTGTGACAGAGTTTTCTTCTACAAGGTGCTGCCATGTTAGTTTTGGAGTTTTTCCGCGTCTGCACCATCTGCACCCTCCCCACCCTCACCCAGCCGATCAGGCGGCCAATCAGAGCAGCGCCTCATTATCCTGGCATCCCCGCCCACTCAGAACAGCGCATAGTTAATGAGGGGAGAAACACAGAGGATGGAGAGGCTCCACAGAGCCTGGATTTGTGTGTTTTTTTGCAACAGAATTCATAACCTTGTTTTAAAGACCACTGAGAAATGTTTTAAACAGCTAAAAAGAGCATAATATGGGACCTAAAATGGTCACAACTACACAGTTGAGTTGATGGGTAATAGTGGAGTTTTTTCTTAGTATTTCAGCTGTAGTTTCTCTGTATTTACCTTCTTATTTACAGTGGTAATTACCCAATAATATACTATAATTTACCATATATTTACCAGGTAAATACTTAGTAATTAGGGGACTGTAAAAGGGAGGGTTAGTAGTTTACTGAGTGTATATTTAAAAGTGTACTTTCATAAACTAAAAAAGTGGGATAGAAGTATATAACTAGTACACTAACAGTATACCTATAAGTTCACTTGTAGTATAGTTCACAGTATAGTTGCAGTACAAAATAAAACGTAGATGTAAACTAGTGGTGTACTCAAAGTTTACTACTCTTACACTTAAAGTGTACTTAAAAGTGTACTTTCATAAATTAAAAAGTGGGCTAGAAGTATATAACTAGTACACTAACAGTATACCTATAAGTTCACTTGTAGTGTAGTTCACAGTATAGTTGCAGTACAAAATAAAACTTAGATGTAAACTAGTGGTGTACTCAAAGTTTACTACTCTTACACTTAAAGTGTACTTAAAAGTGTACTTTCATAAACTAAAAAGTGGACTAATATTACATAACTAGTAAACTAGCAGTATATATCTAAGTTTACTTGCAGTATACTTAAAAGTATACCTTCATAAACTAGAAAGTGGGCTAGAAGTATATAACTAGTACGTATAAGTTCACTTATAGTATAGTTCACAGTATAGTTGCAGTACAAAATAAAACTTAGATGTAAACTAGTTGTATACTCAAAGTTTACTACTCAGACAGATTGTTTATCAAAACTGCATGTAACGCAGGCATTCTACATCTTTTCTGTGGAATTGTGACAGGTATGTAAGTATGTTTTGTATCTCTATGTAGTTATTTAACGTTATCTGACTGAGTTCAGTATCACATTATAATCCTATGTTCAGCTGTTTCTTAACCGATTTAATATCATCATTATCATTATTCCTCTTATTACTATTATTATTACTTATATGGGTCTCCTATGTTCCCTCATATGATGAAGCTAAATGCTTGACATCTCTAATTCAGGAAAACGGTGCACTGACTTCTACGCTAACGTTACATCAAATCTGTGGCTGGAATTGTGAAAGGTATGTAGACCTATATGTAATAACAAGCATGGCTATTCATTTCATTCATTCACTCAAACGATGGCGCAGACTCCCACGTTTGCTTCCTGATTGGGTCTTATCAGTCACAAGCAAAGAAATCTCTGGTCTTACTTTTCGCCATTGCTGTTCTTCCTCCGTAGTATTTTCTGCAACTAAGCAACCAACCGCAGTAGCCAAGTAGCCAAGCCAATCTGCTTCCTGTTTACACCGGCACGCGCATGCCCCGTGTATGTGAATGGTCATGTGATATGCGTTTTCAGGCGTTTTATTAAAAAATTTATTTATTTTTTATTTAACATACATTAAAGAACATACAAGAACTCGCAGAGAACACATACATACAATACAATATATATATATATATAAGCGCCATCAAAACGAACAAAGAAAAAACCCCAAAATAAAACATGGGGGATCCATACAAAATACACATAGAAATATATAAATAAACAGTCACTTCCCAATCACCAGGCATAGACAAAAACAAAAAAACAAAGAGGATCCAAGACTTCAAAAATAAGGGGCATAAATCAAAACAACAAGAAACTAGATATATCCCCACAAATATTTCTTGCTATTTTTTTAAGTGATGATAAAAATAATTAGAAATCATTTATATGCATTTTCAGGCGCGTTACAGAGATTATTTCTGAAACGGTGCTAAAATGCTTGTGTGGACGGAGATCAACGTATTAGTGTGGATGTAGTCTAAGTGTCTGCTATGTTCTCTGGCACATGCATGTTTTATTAACTTAGTTACTCATTTTAACCCTTTCAGTTGTAGCTATGAGGCCAAAAACTAATACAGAAAACAGAGCGAGGAGGAAAACAATTAATAAGCTGGCTTCAAAAAATGAGGCTGCTGGCCCCAAAAAGGAGATGTCCTGAGTGCAACCATAGAATGAAGCTTACAAGGACCGATACCACAAAGGATGGATATAGATGGTATGTGGTAGCCTAATAATTATAGTTGTACCTGGCACCAGTAACTTGACTTTAGAATAACAACATAAGTTCATTATTTGTTCATGTCATGTATTTCAGGAGATGCAGACGGTCTCATCACACCATTTCACGTTCTGTCAGAAAGGGCTCTATTTTCTACAGATCTCATCTCACCTTGCCATCATGGTTAAAATGTATGCACAGGTTAGTATTTCTGATAGCAAGCAACCATCGCATCATTTTAAATTTAACATATACATAGCTATCAAAATAAATGACCAAGTAAATGATTTGAATGCACATTTTTCATGAGTATTTGTATTAAATGATTGCCTATGTAATCTACACGTCTGGTCATTGTTGTTGAGCCATTCCACACTTCCCCAATAAACACCAACACCCCTGTTCTATCTAGTGTTGGCAGTTGAGTGATAGATTGTTGGGGGAAATAACTGTCACTATCACACTGCCCCAACAAACACTAACACTTGAATACATATGCAAGGGAAATGACGCCAAGGATGATAATATGCTACATTTCAAAGACTGTTTCTTTATTTCTCCAACAGTTTAGCTCAGGGGTTAAGGAAAAGACAAGTAGACATGATAGAGGATGGTGTATGTGGCAGCAACACCTCAATAACAAAGATGACAACAGTGCTACGTAAAGTCTGAGTCAGAGCAATCAAACGTCTGGAGAGGCGGCGTGCCATGAGAATTGGAGGGAGAAGAGCTTTTGTAGCCATTGATGAGAGCAAATTCAGGCATAAAAGGAAGGTAAATTGACTATTTCGTAACAGTATTACTGTTAGTTCATATGTAAACCTTTATTTATTCAGGGAGGGCCATTGAGAGCAAGCTCTCTTTTTCAAGGACACCCTGATTACAGCACAAGATATAAAAAACACATTACAAACATTACAGTACAAAAAAAACATATAAAACAATATAAAATCACATGAAAATCACAGGTTCAGATAAACAACAAGACTATGAGAAGCACGTGCAATCCCCACATAATGCATCCTCTAAAAGCGCCCTGAACTTCTCCATAGAGACAAATCGGCCCAGTTTAAGAGAGTCCTGCAGCCTATTCCATCTATCAGGAGCGTAAAAACTGAAAGCGGTCTTTCCTGCCTCACTGTTCATACGTGGTGTGTCTAATCTAATGTGTGTCTGCGAGCGAGTATGATACCCTGTAGCACTGAAACTCAAGAGTGAAGACAAATACAGTGGAAGCTTGCCAGACAAAGCTTTGTAAACAAACAAAAGACAATGTTGCTCTCTTCGAATGGTAAGGGAGGGCCAACCCACTTTTTCATATAAGATACACTGATGAGTGAGAAACCCATCACCAGTAATAAAACGCAGAGCACTATGAAATACCGCATCAAGAAGCTTCAAGGTAGTAGGCGAGGCATGCATATACAGGACATCACCATAGTCAAAAACAGACATTATTGTCGACTATATCACACTTTACAGTAAAAGTAGTCTTTTTGACTTGATATTTTCATGTCATGAGAAAATTAGCTTAATTGATGTTGTTTTGTACAGGTATGCAAATGATGTTTTTATTCTATACAGTATGCACGGGGACGCTTAGGAGGAACATGGAGGAGACGGTCATGGGTTTTTGGGATGCTGGAGGTCAAAGGGCAGCGAAGAAGACCAGTGCTGAGACTAATCAGACAGAGGTCGAGCAGAGAGCTACTGCCAATTATTAGAAAGCATGTGCGACCTGGGAGTGAAGTCATCAGTGACTCTTGGCGTGCCTATCGAAGGTTATCCCAGGAAGGCTATATCCACTACCAGGTCAACCACAGGAGGCACTTTGTGCATCCACAGACTGGTGCGCACACACAGCATATCGAACGTGCATGGCGAAGCTATAAAGAAGACATATATCGATTCAGGGGGAATTTGACTCCAAAGGCTTTGAAAATGAATTTGCGTTTCATAGAGTGGAACCACTGGCTCGCAAGGCATCACAAGGATGGCATTATAGGACGCCTTTTTAAAGACATACGGGCATGCTATAAGGTGTAGCACAAAATCAATTTTCACAAAAAAGTTCCACAAATTGCACCATCCTCTTCCCCCTTTATTTACAATATGATAAGTAACCCAGGCCAATGAAGCTTGAATGTCCGTTTGTTATTTAGTAAGCAATGTTCAGTTAAATAAAAAGAATATCTGTGAGCTTTTACAAGGGGTGATATAATTAAAGAAGTTATTTTATCTGAAGTGTAAATGTTAAAGAAAACAGTTTGATCTTTTAATAAATCCAACCATCTTAAGGTTGCAATTGTTATGGTATTTCCATGTACATAATGTGGTGTTTATTAGTAAGTAATGGGGTAATAACTTGGTACTTACTAACCATTTATTTGGGTACTTTCTAAATAAGGATATTTTTTACCATCTAGTTTCCTAGTATGTTTCCATGTACTTACTAGGTAATAACTATTATTAATAATAATAATAATTACTATCATTTTTTTTATGGGTACTTTACTATTACATATCCATCTAAAGGTAGCCTATATATACTTGGTTATAAAGTGCTCTGTATTTACAGGGAAATATTCATGGCTTTTTGCAGTCCTAATACATGTTTAGTAATCATACAGTAAAAATGTAGTACCAAGAAAGAGCATGGTACTTTGAGTTTATCAAATCCAACCATTTTAAGGTAGACTATGTATACTTGGTAAGAAAGTACTTGGTATTTATAGGGACATATGAATGGCTTTATTTGACAGTCCTAGTATATGTTTAGTACACAAAAAGTAATAATTTAGTACCTGGAAAGAACATGGTACTTTGATAGTTCATTGGAAACACTGCATAAGCACCTATGACACATCATCAAGCAACAACAGGATACTTTCGGATTGGCAGTAAATGGTATATAAAGGTAAGCAACTGGAATTCACCAGTGTATTGAAAGAACAATGAAACTTATGGTATTTCCATGTGCATACTGTGGTGTTTCCTAGTAAGTAATATGTACCAACTGGGTAATAACTAAGTACTTACTAACCATTTATTTGGGTACTTACTTAATAACCATATTTTTACCATCTAGTTTCCTAGTAGGTTTCCATGTACTTACTAAGTAATAACTTAGCATTTACTATCAAGTTCTTTGGGTACTTTCTTAATAACCATATTTTGTTACCATCTAGTTTCCTAGTAAATACCAGGCAATTAGCGGACTGTAAAATAAAGGGTTACCCAAATTTTTGATGACGGCTCAAGAGGTATTGGCCTACATGAATTGTTTTGCCTGAGTTGTGGAGGAGATTTGAAACCTATCCACCAAATTTCATTGCTCTAGGACTTAGGTCTCTAAGGTACCTTTTTGAAAAGGAGAAGAGGAGGAAGAAAAATAATAAGAAGAATCATAACTAAACAAAAGAGGTCCAGCACCTTGCTTGGACCCCTAAAAAAATGGTAAATATAGCAACAAACAAACTTTGATAATCACAGAAAAATAACAATATGATTTATAAAGAAAATGTGTTTGCTGTGGTACACATGCCAGATACACACAGACACACACACACTATACCTGTTCCTCTTTGCTGTTTATGATCATCAGGTGTGATTGTCTGCCTGCACAGGCTTGTCTGCTCTCCTCCCAGTTTTTTTGCTCAGTAGAGATGAAGTAACAACTACAGCCAATGTTCCACTCCCCCTTAGAGGAGTTTGCTCCTTTTAACAAGAGAACTAATCCATCTTTACTGTTACTTCAATATTACACAATTTTATCATAAACGTTTCCTAATTTCTAAGTAATGACACATCAGGAAGAGGATGAATGAACGATACTCAAGAAATAGAGTGAAAGGTCACTGACTCACCGCAAGGCTTCTGAGTGTCATATTTCTCTTTGGTCAGGTTGTTGTAACTGGACTGTAACTGGTTATAACCAGTCTGTAAGGAGTCTCTCTCTTCAGCCAGGTCATTGTAACTGGACTGTATGTTGTTTTTCTCTTTAATCACCATCATATCTACACAGGAATGAGAACCTGCAGTTACAGATCTACTTACATGTGAATTACCAGTAAATGTATGTTATACTTTTACCAAATTAACATTAATTTAACTTTACTTATTCAACAGTTTCTATCACCTTGACCTGTAAATATTGGAACACTAAATAATCCATCCTTTATGTCTCCTTAAAGCATGTTTTTACTGCCTATTTGTTAAGCAACTTTGTAACTTATGTTTTGGGTTAGGGTTAGTGCAATATAAATCTATTAATATTATTAATAGTAGAAGTAGTAGTAGTCAACCCGTTCTCATTCCCAGCTCATCCTATGTTGACTCTTTGTCAAATCCCTTGGCGTCGCTATAACGACGCTAAAGGTTCTCTTCTGCGTCTGTATAGGACCCACCGGGTGTTCCATAGACTCCACGGTAAAGCCTCTCGCAGTAGTATTGGACACCTGCAACTTTCTCTCCTGGACCACAGAACACACAGTTTGGCATACATTTTCTGCCCAAATAAGGCATTCTGGTTTGCTGCATTTCTTTGCTTGAGCTCTTTGGTGCTAATATTGATTTTTCAAAAATTGGTTAGTATGGTTGTAGATCAATTTCGAGGCCAAATGGAAAAAAAAAATCGCTTGCATTTTAGTATTTGATGTCACCTGCTAGATAAATAAGTAAATTTGGCTCATAACCTATATAACAAGTTATTTCAGTGGCATCTCAATAAACTGCATAAAAGATAGCACTTTATAATGACTGTATTGCTACCTCTACTTTACAATAAGCATAATTTAAATAGAAGAACGCAGCCGGGAGTTCTGTTTCTAAACGTTGCATAATCCGTTTCGTTATTGAACATACCTCTTTCTGCCCTTGAAACATAGCTGATGAAATCGTGGCAAAATAGCACCAACAAAAGCATATTTTTGTAATTTTTTGGATTATATCCTCTTATAACATCAACCTTTTGGTTCATTGTATTGCATCTTTGTAATATTGAGCAGTTTGCCTTTTCACAACCGTAACCTTGCACCCGGAAAAACTACAGTTTGCACTGTTTGGCTCTTCCTATGAGCAGGAAGCAGGAGAATTTCAGAAAATATTGCAACCCAATTCAACCCAACTCAGTGCCGCCCGCCATCAGTAACCCCACTCCCATGAAAGTGCAGCTCAATAGCTTTCTAGAAAAGTTGACCCCATGTCTCTAGCCCCGTCTGTTGCTGCATAATGAGCTTTCAAAAGTGGTCCGGGGTCAGAGTTCAAAGGGCAATATTGCAGTGCAATTTTTCTATTTGGCCTCGAAATTGATCTACAACCATACTAACCAATTAAAAAAAAAATCAATATTAGCACCAAAGAGCTCAAGCAAAGAAATGTAGCAAACCGGAATCCCCTGTAGGCGTCCAATACTGCCGCGAGAGGTTTTACCATGGAGTCTATGGAACACCCGGTGCGTCCTATACAGACGCGAAATGGTACCTTTTGCTTTCGTGACGCCAAGGGATTTGACAAAGAGTAGTATTGAGTAATTAGGATTATCAAAGCCTTCTGATGCAAAGCATCCACTCACTGTCTCATTTAAGTTTCTTTACAAGTAAATCAGTAATTACTAACGATATTTACTATAATATCTGTTAAAATAATATCTATAACATTGCATCACTACCAGATGATATCAATCTAAAGAGTCACCATCTCTATGCACCAAGTTGACTGTTCAGCTGTCAGTCAGAGTTTGGTAAAGTGATGTGAAATTATGGACTCACTCAGAGCAAGTCTCAGAGAGATGTTGAGAATAGCTTGAAGGGGACACAGCAGCCCAAAGCTCACCAGAACCACACTGAGATGTCGGAACTCTGTATAACACACACACACACACACACACTCTTCATCTTAGAGTTGGCCCGTACTCTTGTCCTGTTAATAAATCAAAGCAAACAAAAAAACACGCGTACATGGAATTCTACATACATTGTCTTGTACACTAGAACACCTTTAAAACCTACTAAGATATAATGACATGCATAATATTTCTATTACTCATAATGCCAGAAAGTGCTATACAACAAAAACAATGCAACACTGAGTAAATACAACCCTACTTAACTTTGGAATCCTGTCTGAAACAGCCTCCTCAGCTTCAGCCTTGGGGAGGTTCTGATACTCACCAGTTTCCACTTGGATTTCAGACTCCCCTGAGTGAAAAAACACAGCCATGTAGTTGAAGCAGCTTTCCACTGTAGGCTAGAGGTGTGTGTTGTGTTTGATGATGTGCAGCGCTTCACACTGAGCCAAATGACTCAACACTTCCCCCTTTTCCTCTCTGTCATCTGTCTTCCTGCTTCTGTGCCTACAGCTAGGTGTTTAAGAGGCAATGTTGCTTTGTCAAACATTGTTTATACCTCTTTCATCCTTTCCAAATGACATTTTACAAGTTGAATATGGACACAAATACAAACACTTTTTGTATTATGACATTTATTTATTTTGTTTTTAACTTATTAAAAATAGCTAGTATTTAATAAAAAAGTGTGCAGATTTTATTCTTAGTGGTTGAAGGAGTGGAATTTCCTGTTTCATCGTGATGAATAACTAAATAGATGATAACTTACAGAGGGATTCGAAAAAAAAGAAGCTTTTTGATGAATTATTTATTATATGATGGAAATCTGAGATTTGTCTCTCGTAAAATATAAATGACAAAAATATTAAAACGGCCTCAGTAAATTACAAGCTATTTTTGTTCAGAAGCAACAGGTCAAATTTGGTGGCCATATCTACAAGTGAAGTTGAATTTTTGATGATTGTTTGTAAACTTCATCAAACTACAGTAGTTTTACATGCAAAATATTATATTTCAAAATGAATAAACCTTTTTGACCTGTGGTACCTCACCTTTATGTCTTATTCCTCATCTCTTCTTTATAATAGAATTTTAGAACACATGGTTGTGGTGTAGATAAATTATATTAAACACGTCTATAGTCACATTTGCTTACAAATGGAAGAAGTCTCCTATCAAAAAAAACGTAAACCTATTTTTGAAACAGGTTGTACCTCTGAGATTATGGATTCAAATTTGGTCAATAACCTTTGTTGCATATCGCTATCAGTCTAGTCTAGTCTAGTTTATTTATATAGCCCTTTATCACAAGCATGTCTTAAAGGGCTTTACATAACTTCATATACAGTACATGTCATATACATGCTACATCATACTACATATACAGTAAATACACATCATATACATCCTATACTACGTCATATACATACTTCATATACATCATTTACTACATCATATACATACTATACTACATCATATACATACTTCATATGCATCATTAACTACATCATATACATACTATTTGTCATATACTACATCATATACATCATTATTACTAGATTGTATACATGATATACCATACTGCACACAGAACACACTCACTCACGCCTATGGGCAATTTAGAGTCTTCAATTCACCTGACCTAGTCCTGTTGCTCTCCACTGTATGCTCTCTAATAAAGCCATATAAATGTAGCTAGCTAGTTCATGGGGTGTGTCTATGATCGGGGTCGCGTCTCACTTAAAACAAAACATTCTGGTCTATTGAGGCTACTGTCAGTGGATAAATTGGTCTCTCTCCTCTTCTGCAATGGATTTCTCCCTGTAAGATTGTTGAACATTAGTACAAAATGGCAGCTCTAGAAAGAATCCCTCGCTCTGATTCTTTGACTGAAACCAAAGCCTGACGTTTATCGTTTAGATCGCTGAAACACTTTAAGCTATCAAACTCCATCGTAGCTGTGCTCGAAACAGTTATCCACGGGAAGAAAATTACACTACCAAACAACAAAATGGAGGCAGGAATGCAAAGTACATTGCCAATTAGTTGTTAAAGTGATTAAACATTGATCAACAAATAAAATTAAAACTTTTTCTCTTGGTTCACAAGCTCATTACAATATGTGTGTGTGTGTGTGATCCAGGAACCGTGAGTGTTACCTAAGAAAGTAAGTGAAGCAATACATATCTCACCAGTTCTGCCAGGCCTTCTAATCTGTTTCCTCTAGCACTTCTGAGCACTCCAACGTCTCCGCTGATGTTTTAGTTTCTGATTTTAATCACTTGTGCTTGACTACTCTTGATTTTATTGCACCTTTTAAAGACAGTTAGGAAACCTAATGCCCTGCCTTGGCTCAATGACAGTACTAGGGACATTAAGAGACAATGCAGGAAAGATAAACTCACTATTTCACTCAATATCCTCAAAGGCTTAATGACTGTATATCAGGATGCAGTCAAGCATGTCAGGAAAGCATATTTTTCTGAATTAATCACCAGCCAGTCCAATAATCCAAGGATTCTATTTCAAACCATTCACTCACTCATCAGTCCTCCATCCAATCAACCAGTAGAACCACTTCCTGATAAACGTGAGGAGTTTCTCCAGTTCTTTGTCAACACGGTAGAAGCGATTAGATCGCAAATTTCCCTGGAGTCCAGAGACCTCTGTATGTACAACTGTCCAGATCCCCCTGCTCCCATTTCAATGGAATCTCCCTTCCAACCCTAGAGGATACCATCTCCCATATGACGTCCACTTCCTGTCCCCTCGATATAATTCCTACCAGATTCTTGAAACAGGTGTTCCAGACAGTTGGCCCAAATATTTTAGCTATTGTCAACTACTTTCTAATTACTGCCGTGTTTCCTTCCTCCCTCAAACATGCGTTAGTTCAACCTCTCCTGAAAAAGCCCACTCTAGATCCTATTGTTTTAAACAATTTTAGACCAATGTCTAAAATACCGTTTTATCCAAAATTTTAGAAAAGAGTGTTTCCTTACAACTGATTTCTTTTATGAATAATAATATCTTTGAAAAATTCCAATCAGGCTTTCGTGCACACCACAGCACCAAAACAGCACTTATCAAAGTTTTAAATGATCAACTTCTGGCTGCTGACTCTGGTGATTGATCCATTTGAATCCTCCTTGATCTGAGTGCTGCCTTTGACACGGTTGACCATGCTGTTTTAATCAATGCTTAGAGCTCTTGATTGGTTTCGCTTGTACCTCACTGACAGAAGTTTCTCGGTCAGAATTGGAGAAGCCTCCTCCTCTAATGCCCCCCTTTTGTGCGGTGTTCCCCAGGGGTCAATCTCGGGTCCTCTACTATTCTCTTTCTACATGCTTCCCCTGGGGTACATTATTCATAAACATGGTATCCGCTTTCATTGTTATGCTGATGATACTCAGCTATATGTCCCACTTAGAGCTGGCGAGGGAGGCAACATGGCCCATGTTATGTCTTGTCTCTCTGACATTAAGTGCTGGACGTCACAGAACTTTCTCCAGCTAAATTAGTCAAAAGCTGAGATCCTTTTATTTGGCCCCTCAAACATGGTCACCTTTTACCAGTCAACTCTTGGCACCTTGTCCTCCAATGTTAAACCTGCTGCCAGTAATCTGGGAGCGTTCTTTGACTCTGACCTCTCTTTTGATGGCCAAATAGCTGAGGAACATTGCTAAAATCAGGTCCTTTTTATCCTTTAAAGACTTTGAAAAGGTGATCCCTGTTTTTATTTCCTCACAGTTAGACCACTGCAATTCTCTCTACTTGGGGCTTAGTAAGAAAGCCATCTCCCGCCTCCAGTTGGAACAAAATGCAGCTACGAGGCTTTTAACCAACTTAACCAACAAGACAAGACCACATCACTCCAATTCCTGTCTCTCTCCACTGGCTGTCTGTAGGCTTTTTATATTGATTTTAAGGTTTACTGATGACATTTAAAGCTCTGCATGGTCAGGCTCCTAGCTACATTTTACACCTTTTCATCCCTTATGTGCCTGAGCGCAGCCGGAGATCCTCAAGGTAGGGCCCTCCTGGTTGTTCCTGAAACACACCTCATCACTAAAGGTGACCAGGCTTTTGCTGTCAGGGCCCCTCAGCTATGAAACTCCCTGCTTGAGTATCTCAGGCTAGCAAAGCCAGTATCATCTTTTAAGTCTCCTTCTTAGAACCTATTTTTATGTAAAGGCCTTTTTTTTGGTGTTTTCTATTTGTAGTACTTTATCTCGTATGATGCTTTATTGACTTTTTAAACTCTGTTTTCATTGCTGTATAGCACTTTGTAACTTGGTTTTGAAAAGTGCTACATAAATAAAGATTATTATTATTATTATCATCATTCTTATTATGTCACATGGACCTTCTTTGATGCAAGCTGTCTGTGTGGTCTCAATGTTTTCAGAGAAACTTAGATGCCTAAACAGACGAATAGTAGAAACAGATCTGTGTCTTGTTATACATTGCAAATACTGCTTCAACACAAAAACACCAGCATGCTGAAATAATAAAAAAAAAAAAATACTGTGGATATAAATATTGTGGCTAAAAAATCATATCTCCAAATATTAACGTGAATTGAGAAAAACTGATGTATTTCCCCTGTGACAGGAACATGCACATTCAATTTTTTCATTTATTTTTTCAAAACAAATTCTGCAAATTAATTGTTCATTCAAATGTATTAATCTAAATGTATTAATGCTGTTTGAGGCTTTTCCACTCTTACAAGAATAAAATTCTGGGGGATGTGCTGAATATTTTTGGCATGAAAATGATCAAATGTAAAGATACTGACTATCTGTATCAGTATTGGCCTTCAAAAACTCAGATCAGTCGAACCCTACTTAACATATTACAGAGCATTATCTATAGTTTGTCTGTCCCAGGGTCAGGAAATACTTTCTACAGACAGTGTCACTTTTTTTCGGGCAAATGTTGTATTTTATAACCTAATATTCATTGGCAATGCAATTTTTGTGCCTTCAAAGCATCAAATTGATTTAATATTGCCATATAATTAATTGTGAAATATATTTCCACATCCTCATACTATACTTTCCATCTCTCTCTCTCTGTCTCTTTTTTTTTTAATTTTTAATGGGAACTCACCTGCTAAGTCAAAATTCCATGAAACCTATGGCTGATACATACAGCATGTTACATCTTAAACAGATGAATATTGACTGAAATACAAGGTAAAACGTTGTTTTTTTCAATTTTTTGACTGGGTTTTTTAAATGGAGGAAATTAAATCAAATTAATTTATTAATCAATTAAATTGTACGTGTGGGACCAAAATTGGCAAATTTTGGTCCCACACAAAAATCAGTGACCCAGAAACAACCAAAGAGGGGTCTGATGATGATTATGGGGATAGAAATTCGAGTTACATTTTTCTTAGAGCAGTAGAAGAAAAGGAAATCATGGACATTGTAAGCAAATGTAAGAACAAAAATTCTACCGACTGGAATGAAGTTGATATGACAATAGTCAAGAAAGTCATCGAAGGAATTGCAAAACCACTAACTCACATCTGTAACTTCCAAGCAAAATGAAAATTGCAAAATACTATTATATAAAACTGGGCATAGACACCATTTTACAAATTACAGGCCTGTTTCTTTACTTTCCCAATTCTCCAAGATATTGGAAAAAACTATTTACTGAAAGACTAGACAAATTCACTGAGAAGCACAAATTGCTGATTGAAAGTCAGTATTTATTCAGAACAAACAGATCAACCTCTTTGGCGATAATTGAATTAATTGAATAAATTACTAATTGTATAGAGAAAAAAAGTATGCAGTGGGAGTATTTATAGATTTTAAAAAAAGCTTTTGATACCATTGATCACAATATATTACTCGATAAATTGGAAAGGTATGGTATCAGAGGGGTTGTGCTGAATTGGTTGAGAAGCTATTTAAGAAACAGGCAACAATTTGTAAAGATAGGTGAGCATAAATCAACATGCATGGATATTACTTGTGGAGTACCTCAGGGGTCAGTATTAGGCCCAAAATTGTTCATTCTGTACATAAATGACATGGTCAGAGTATCAAAAATATTGAAATTTGTATTATTTGCGGACGACACAAATATTTTTTGTTCTGGGGAGAATTTACAGCAGCTTTTGGAGGTGATCACAGCAGAAATGAGAAAATTAAAACGGTGGTTTGACAAACAAATTGTCATTAAATCTGAACAAAACAAAGATTATGTTGTTAGGAAATTGTAAAATAAACACTCAAGTACAAGTGATGATAGACAATGTCTTTATAGAAAGAGTGTATGAAAATAAATTTCTAGATGTGATATTAGACCACAAAATCTGCTGGAAACCCCATATAAAATATGTGCGAGCGAAGCTGGCAAGGAGCATTGCAGTACTAGGAAAAACAAGGCACATTCTGGATCTAAAAGTGTTGTACACTCTGTATTGCTCACTTGTATTGCCGTATCTGAGTTACTGTGTCGAGGTTTGGGGTAACACCTACAAAAGCACCCTACAGCCATTATGCATACTACAAAAAAAGCCATAAGGATAATAAACAATGTAGGATATTGCAAACACACCAACACGCTGTTTTTAAAGTCATATACCTTTAAGTTTATGGATCTGGTAGAATTCAACACAGTACAAATAATGTATAAAGCAAGAAATAATCTACTACCGGGTAATATACCAGTAGTATATCGCGCCACTATGAAGAGTATGTGTGTTTCAATCTGTGGGGTGAATTTGTGGAATGGTTTGGATGTGTAGTTAAAACAAAGTACAAACATAAATCAGTTCAAGAAGATATACAAAAAAATATTTTTAACAGGTATATGGATGAGGAAGGGTTGTGTTAAAGGTTTAGTTTTATTTTATTGACATCGGGTGAATATTTGGGTTGAACTTCGAATTGGGACAGTTGTTTATAAATTGTATTGGGTTGTACATAGAATTGGGATAGCTGTTTATAAATCGTTTTGGGTTGTACATAGAATTGGGATAGTTGTTTATTAATTGTATTGGGTTGTACATGGAATTGGGATAGTTGTTTATAAATTGTATATAAGAATTTATGGATGAGTAGTTGAGAAAGGGGTAGGACAAAAATAAGTGTATACTTCTTCCTACTCCTTTTCGAACGTAATATTTAATTTGCGTAGTTTCTGAGAATTTGTTTATTGAGTTTGTTGTATAGGTTTATTGTTTATTTCATATTATTGTTATTCTTGTTTTGTTTTTATCTGTTTTTTTTGTATTTTTACATGTTTGAAATAAAAAATATCAATCAATCAATTAACACATACAGCTAAAAACTACAGGTTCTAAGCTTCATTTTGATGTATAGGTTGCGGAGGTTTGAAAGAAATCCAGCTGCCAGGCTTTTGTCTCACTAGCTCCAGCACATGACGCCGCCGCCTCCTCGATGCAAGAGTTTCCCTGAGTGATAGCCGGGAATGGTCAGCTCTCAGCCCGCTGCCTGCGCTGACTCGGTGGGGGCGACTACAGAATATAGCGATCACTTTTCAATAATGTGTAGTAAATGAAACAAATTTCGACTGGGTTTTTTTTTTTTTTTTTATTTAACCCCTCCACCACCCCTCCCACTTTGGAGGACATATACATATATTGTTTTTACATTATTCTGTTTTTACAGCAATTCTTTTTACAGATTTTGAGATGAGGTACATTTTTACATGATCTGTAGATACATATATACACATATATCCGCACATGCACAATCACACATAATCTCATATCAAGATCAATAAATATATTATGATTTGCTAACCATTTCTGTATCTGTGTCCAGAAAACTGCCACCATAAATTGTTTTTTTTTTTAATTGAGGAAATTAACACTACAGGTTCTAAGCTTCATTTTGACGTATAGGTTGCGGGGTTAGCTGCCACACCAGGCTTTTGTCTCACTAGCTCCCGCACCTGACTCGGTGGGGGCGACTACAGAATAGCGATCACTTTTCAATAATGTGTAGTAAATGAAATGACTAGTTAGTGAAATCAAAGTCCTATGTTGCAAACAGAATGGGCATTTTTATCTTGTGGCCATCCACAATGATATGAATCAATTTGAAGAAACATAATGGCTGACGCACAGACATGTCAATCATGGCTTTTTTTCCCCGAATAATAACAAGCAGCTTCGGGTAGAAGAAATATCTGTTTCCATCGCATTATTTGTTCTTTCCCGAATAACGGATTCGGATTCGGGTACATCCCTAGTGGTTAGGTTAACAATGTTACACACTGCTGTAGCTAAGATACACAATACATGTAACTCAATGAGGCAATGTACTGTGGTGAATTTGGGTTGTGGTTTTCTGTGGGGGCTGTGACAACTGATCAAAGACTAATGGGTTTCACCTGATCTGGACTGCTGCCGCTGACAGAGACTCTGTGAGCTGATCATTCTCGGCTGGACTTGATTGCTGAGATGGTGAACTGGTAAATCAGAGCCGAGCGAGTGGCAGTTGTCCTGGGGAGCGGAGCTTGATGCATGTCGGGGGTAATCTGCCCGACGAAGCCACTGTCATTACACTCATGGTAGAGGGGTGGGGGCCGTTTGTAGCCGTTTTGGGCTACCGGCAGCGAAGACAGGCAGTATAGGGGGAGATGTTCCTGTGGTAGGGCTGATGATAGTTAGGGACCGGGGAACTAGGAGTGCCCTACTGCTTCCCAGCTCTGTGTGTGGGCGTCTGACACGCTGTCAGCCGCCGATTCTCCCACAGGCTCTTGCTGCATATGGGCCGTGTCGGACCAGCACCACAAGCCCGGGGGAGGGTCTTGACCAACCGGACAGTTAAGTGGTCATAGGAAAAGGTTAGGTGTTAGTGTTTTGTGTTCAGTCCTGTTCATTATTGTCCTCATCCATTTTTGTGGTTATTTGTAGGATTTTAATAGATCTTAAATACAACAGCAGTAATCTGTGGGAACCGGGGGAAGCTGGGGGAAAGTTAGCTGATAGGTATGGGGGGGATACATGCCTGTCTAGCCCAGTTTGATCAACACGCCCCATAGTAGTGTGAAATCAAGTGTGCCTATCTAGGGTGAAATCCTGTGTGTCTTTTACTGCATTAAGCTCAGTGTTTGCTTAAATGCTCTTTGCAACGTCACGGGTGTGTGTATCCGCATGTCGATTGCCTAGTGTGCTTACCTGTGTGGGGTGGTTATGTCATAGCTTTGCCAGTCCTCTACTCCAGGGGTTCTCAACCTTTTCTACTTCAAGGCCCAACTATTCATACTTGTAAGGGGCCAGGGCCCATTAAAAAAAAAAAGATCCCAAATTATTTTGGCTAATCTATTCTTTTTTTTTTGTGATCAAATGTTTGTATTGTTATTTTAGAAATCGTACAACATTTAAAAATACAATTACACAAGTGGAAATACAAAGACAGAAACCTTGACAGACTGAGATACAATACAATACAATATAATACAACACCCTCCCACCCCACCCCCAGGACCTACAGGATCATGATGGAAAGACCTACAGATTCATTTGTAAAATAATGACTATACCAGAGCCTTCAATTTCTTAGCAGCTAGATGCCATTGATTCAGGCTGTCTTCCTTAACCCCATTTATACAGGCAGTTGATTGTTCCATGTGGATAACATCAAGAAACGTGAGAATCCAGTGAGTTACAGAAAGTTTGTTGGGTTGTTTCCAACGCATTGCAATGAGTTTTTTTAGCCGCTGTTAAGCCTGCAAAAACAATTCGCTTCTGATATTCACAAATTGTTCATTGAGAAAGGTCATTCAAGATCAAAGTGGGTACAGATACAGGCACAGTCACAGAGAACATATCCGATAGATGGGTGGCTACTTCCCTCCAAAAGTGAGCTACAGGCGGACACTCCCAAAACATGTGGAAAAAGGTTCCATGGACCCCCAGAGGGCACAAGGAACAAAGGGGATCAGCTGCATCCTCCTAGGAGTAAGGTAAGTTCTATGCACATAGTTCAGGTGATTTTGTTGATGGTTGGGATTGCGGGAAGCCAGCAAAATGTTAGCCCAAACAGAGTCCCAATCGAAATCCGGCTCTAAGTTTGGGATATCACCTCTCCATTGCCTGTCCACAGAGAGTTTCTTATAAGAGGCTTCAAGTAATTTTGAATAAAGTGCGGAGGCTAAACCTTTAGAGGCTCCTCTGGAACTGATGATTCTATGGAATGGATGTTGTTCTAAGGGTTGATTCCACGGCACACCATGAGCCTTGAGGGATGCCCTAAACTGTAAATAAAAGAATGAAGTGCCCGGTAGGTTATAGCTGCCTTTAAGGTCCTGAAATCATCTGAGACCATCATTTTTTTTTTGTAACCAAATTTTATACAACAATCTGCACATATGATGAAACAATATTACAGATTCATACTTTTCTTTTTAGACAGTAATAACCCCCCATTATCTCCCCTTAGCCCCCCAGCATTCCCCTCCCTGCTCATAGAAACAAAATAATAATAAGTAAATAAACAATAATACAATAATAACAATAATAATAATAATAATAATAATAATAATAATAATAGTTGAATAATTTAAATAAATACAGATGACAAAATGATTGTACAAATAAATAAATAAATAAATAAAAATAAAAATAAATGCAAAAAAAAAAGGGGGAGAAGAAGAAAAGGAATGGACAACTGATGATACACAGAATCAACAAGACAACCTGCCCTTAAGCACCGCCTGCACCCCACAAGGTCACAGTCCAAGACGTATGTGCCCGCACATTGTTACATCTGCACACATGTTTACCCACACATACATACACCTAATGTACCCAAGTATTCACAACACACACACACCCCGGAACAATACACAGTTATCTACATCCAATCATACTTCCAACACATTAGTCCAGTGGGATAGATTGCATCGTTTCGAAGTGGGAGATGAGAGGCTGCCAGTGTTTGTAAAATTTTTCAGCTGAGCCGCGGACAGCAAATTTGATCTTTTCCAGTTTTAGAAATGACATTAAGTCCCGCAGCCAGGACGTGTTTGAGGGAGGAGAGCGATTTTTCCATAAGAGGAGAATCCGACGACGGGCAATTAAACTAGCAAAGGAGACTACATTAACTTGTTTAGCAGTCAGTTTAACTCCCTCCTTAGGGACACCAAAGATAGCGATCTGAGGCGATGGATCCAGAGTCAGTTCCAATATTTCCGATATAAGATCAAAGAAAGACCTCCAGTATTCTACCAAACTCGGATTTGGATAAATCTTCGATAATCTAGCTTTACTAAAATGGATCCTATGAAGTACTTTGAACTGAATGAGGCTAAGCCTCGCACAGGAAGAGGATGAATTTATTGCATATAATGCATGGTCCCACCATTCATCAGACAAAGTGATACCCAGTTCAGTCTCCCAACCTGTCTTGATCTTATGCAGAGCAGGGGAAGTCACTGCTGATAAAAGATCGTATATGAAAGAAATATGACCTTTTGACAAGTCAGTAACTACAAGAAGATGGTCAATGCCCGAGGCCGGCGGAGCCTGCGGAAATGCTAAGGTGTTGGATTTGGCAAAGTTATGAATTTGGAAATACCTAAACAGATCAGAGTGCTGAAGGTTGAATGTGGAGCATAACTGTGCAAAGCTAGCAAACAGGCCATCGATATAAAGGTCACCCAGGCAGGATAGACCTTGTCTGCGCCAAGTGGCAAATCTAGAATCAATCTTGGCTGGTCGAAAGAGTTGATTGTTACAGATAGGTGTAGCTAGGGGCAGAGAAATCCAGCCGAACTGTTGCCTAATTTGTTGCCAGATTTTCAGAGTGGAAATAACCATGGGGTTAGAGGAGTGCTGTCTAGGTTTAAATGGAAGGCTGCTACACACCAGGGCTTTTAAGGATGAGGAATGACAAGAATTAGCTTCTAGTTGAATCCAATTAGTATCTGTATCCGAGATCCAGAGTGCAATTTTGTGCATGTTAGCTGCCCAGTAATATAATTGAAAATTCGGTAGACCGAGTCCCCCCTGTAACCTCCCCCTCTGGAGCAGAGATTTACAAATTCTTGGGGTTTTACCCCCCCATATAAAATTTGAAATTATTAAATCCAATTGACGAAAAAAGCGTTTAGGTAAAAAAATGGGTAAACATTGAAATAAGTATAAATATCTGGGAAGCACATTCATTTTAATAGATTGTACTCTACCTGCTAGAGAGAGGGGTAGGCCGTTCCATCTCTGCAGATCAGTTTTCACTTTAGTTGTTAGAGACAATTACAATTACAATTTCACATTTGGCAGACGCTTTTATCCAAAGCGACTTACACATGAGATTTGCATACAACACAAGCAAGTTTCTAGATAGGAGAGAACAACGAGAGTAAGTGCTATAGAGCTAAGTTCTGGTCCAACAGGACAAAGGTGCTACGAGACAGTGCAACAAGCTAAGTTCTGGTCCAACAGGACATAGGTGCTACGAGGGAGTGCTACAAGGCAGTGCTATGAGGTAATGCATAGAGTGCATCAAAATTATTATTATTTTTTTTTTTTTAATGAAAGGAGGTATTCGCTAAAGAGCTGGGTCTTTAGCCTTTTCTTAAGGATAGAGAGGGATTCTGCGGATCGAATGGAGTTTGGCAACTCGTTCCACCACCGGGGAACCACAGAAGAGAAGAGTCTGGCTAGAGACTTAGGGCCTTGCTGAGGTGGCAGCACCAGGCGCCGCTCCATGGCAGAGCGTAGTGAGCGGGAGGGAGCGTAGACCTGAATGAGGGAGTTCAGGTAGGTCGGAGCCGTTTTGGTTATTGTTTTGTAGGCGAGCATCAAGGACTTGAACTTGATGCGAGCAGCAACTGGGAGCCAGTGGAGGGATATGAATAGCGGAGTGACATGTGCTCTTTTGGGCTGGTTGAAGACCAGACACGCCGCCGTGTTCTGGTTCATCTGCAGAGGTTTGAAAGTACAGGCCGGGAGCCCTGCCAGTAAGGAGTTGCAGTAGTCAAGGCGTGATATTACAAGAGCCTGTACCAGGAGTTGTGCTGCATGCTCAGACAGGTAGGGTCTGATCTTCCTGATATTGTATAGAGCAAATCGGCATGACCGAGCAACAGAAGTCACATGCTCCTTGAAGGTTAGCTGGTCATCAATCATGACCATGATGGAAAGAAAGGTGAGTAGTGAAACCGGCCTGTAATTATCAACCTGAGATGGGTTGAGTGTAGGTTTCTTTAGTAGCGGGGTAACCCGGGCTTGCTTAAAAGCAGTGGGGAACACACCCGCTGAGAGTGAGGAGTTGATGATGTGCGTGACTGCAGGGATAAGTGTGGGAGAGATGGCCTGCAGGAGGTTGGAGGGTATGGGGTCCAACGGACAGGTAGTGGGGCGAGAGTCAAGTAGTAGTTTGGAGACTTGCTCTTCAGTGAGATGGGAAAAGGACAGGAGTGAGGTCCTGTTAGCTGGTGGCAGCAGACTGAGTTGGTCAGGCTCAGAGAACTGATTACTGATGGTAGAAACCTTATCAGTAAAGAAGGATGCAAAGAGGTCAGCCGTGAGCAAACTTGAGGGTGGAGGTGGTGGAGGTTTGAGGAGTGAGTTAAAAGCTGAAAATAATTTGCGAGCGTCCTTGGCGCTGCTGATTTTATCCTGATAGTAAGTGGTCTTGGCATTTTTTAGATGGGAGGAGAATGCCGATAAGAGAGTTTGATAGTCAGTGAGGTCAGTGGGATCACTGGATTTGCGCCATTTTCTCTCCGCTGCTCTGAGCCCCGCCCGTTGCTCTTTGATGACACCGGTGAGCCATGGGCTAGTGGGGGTTTTACGAGCAGGTTTAGATGAGAGTGGGCAGAGATTGTCTAGAGAGACAGTTAGTGAGGAGCAGAGTGTGTCTGTAGCCTCATTGACATGGAGTGAGGAGAACTCATTATGAGGGGGCATGGTAGCCGTGACCTCATCGGAGAGCCGAGCCGGTGTGAGGGACCGGAGGTTCCGTCTGAAGGAGACCATTTGCGGCGGAACGTGAGGATGTTCCGGCAAGGAAACCATGAATTGAACAAAGAAGTGGTCTGACAGATGTAGGGGAGTGACAGTCAGATTTGCCGTGGAACAGTTTCGAGTCAAAATCAGATCGAGTGTATTGCCCGCTTTGTGTGTGGGAGCGGTGGAGACCAGTTTGAGGTCAAATGAGGACAGTAGTGTAAGGAAGAGCTGTAAGATTTTCCTCACAAAGGGAGTGGATGGAGCTAGTAATGGTAATTCCTAAGTATTTAAACCTAGTGCTAGATAACTTGAAGGGGATACTAGACTGGGGTATCCCTTGGGCCAATTGAGTAATAGGAAAGCATTCGCTTTTCTGCACATTTAATTTGTACCAAGAGAAGGTGCCAAAGGATTTGAGAGTGGCTAAAATATGCGGAATGGAACCTATTGGATCAGAAACATAAAGGAGCAGGTCATCTGCGTACAAGGATACTTTGTGCTCGACTCCGCCTCTTTTAATACCTGAAAACAACTCATTAGCTTCAAGAGCAATTGATAGAGGTTCAATAACAATAGCAAAAAGGAGGGGGGAAATTGGGCATCCTTGGCGTGTCCCGCGTGAGAGGGGAAAGAACTGTGATCGCTGATTGTTGGTACATACACAGGCCTGTGGGGAAGCATACAGTAAGCGTATCCAGGATGTAAATTTCTCTCCAAACCCAAATTGCTTTAATGTGAAGAATAGATGGCCCCACTCAACTCGATCGAAGGCTTTTTCCGCATTGAGAGATATAACCACCTCAGGATTAGACAGAAGGGCTGGGGAGTGAATGATGTTAAGAAGTCTCCGTATGTTTGTGAAGGAGTGACGATGTTTAATAAACCCGGTTTGGTCAACGGAGATAATAGAGGGCAAAATAGTCTCAATTCTACATGCAAGGACTTTAGCAAGTAGTTTTTCATCTACATTAAGAAGCGAAATAGGCCGATAAGAGGAGCATAAATTAGGATCTTTATCCTTTTTAAGGATCAGTGAAATAGAGACTTGGGTAAGTGTTGGTGGTAGCGTACCTTTTTGGAGAGAGTCCTCAAACATTTCTAAAAGCAAAGGTGCTAAGTGATTGGAAAACTTCTTATAAAACTCCACAGGGTAGCCGTCCGGTCCCGGGGACTTCCCACTCTGCATTAACTTCATGGCATCAGTTATTTCGCTAAGATGTAGCGGTGTCTCCAAATTTTCGTGATATTCTGGCGTCAATTTAGGAACATTGAGCCCATTGAAGAAATTTAACATGTCAACATCGTCTTCAGGTGAGTCAGATTTGTATAGATCAGAATAATAGGCTCTGAAAGTCTCATTAATTTCAGAGGGGTTAGTTGTCAGTGAGCCTGAATTATTGGTTATTTGAGAAATTTGTTGCGAGGCCATCCTGCCCTTCCACTGATTTGCGAGAAGGCACCCTGCCTTATCCCCATGTTCATACAATGTTCCCCGAGCTTTAAGCAGCATCTTCTCTGCGTCCCTAGTGGACAAAAGATTGAACTCAGTCTTGAGACCAAGTCTCTCCTTGAACAGTTCAGGAGACGGTAAGATGGAACATCGGCGGTCTAGATCTGCTATTGCTTCTATAAGCTCGCATTGTCGTCTCTTTCGTGCCTTGTTAGTATGAGCAGTGTACGAAATTATCTCGCCCCTAAGGAATGCCTTAAGGGTTTCCCATAAAAAAGACGGACTGGTATCTTCGATTTTGTTAGTCTCCACAAAGCGCCCAATAGACTGAGTGATAAGGTCACAAAATTTGGCATCAGACAGAAGCGTGGAATCCAATCTCCAGGAGCGACTCTCTCTATGTTGGGCTTCAAGGTTTAAGCCAAGTATCACAGGGGAGTGGTCAGAATTAACTATAGAGGAGTATTCAACTGAGGTTACAGAGGGAAGAAGTGTCTTATCTATAAAAAAAATAATCTATACGAGAGTAAGAGTTATGGACATGTGAATAAAAAGAATAGTGCCTATCAGTTGGATGAGAGAATCTCCATGGGTCAACGCAGCCACACCGATCCATAAAGGTAGCCAGAGCTTGCGACATCCTGGAAGGTGTAACCGTTCTAGAGCTAGATCTGTCTAGATTGGGATCCATCACACAATTAATGTCTCCTCCAAATATTAGCTTGTGCGTGTGTAAATCGGGAAGTGATGATATAAGTTTCTTCATAAAATCTACATCATCCCAATTTGGGGCACACACACAGACGAGAACAACTGGGGTTTGGTAGAGGGAGCCAGTTACTATAATATCCCGCCGTTAGAGTCACAGATGGTATTAGAGGGAATAAAATGTACTTTTTTATTAATCAAGATGGCTGCACCTCTCGTTTTAAAGTTAAATGTAGAATGGAAAATGTGACTTATCCAGGGCCTACTAAGTCGTCGGTGGTCTATTGTGCGCAAGTGTGTTTCTTGTAAGAATGTGACATCCGTATTTAAGTGTTTCAGGTTAGAGAATACCCTAGCACGTTTCACAGGTCCGTTCAGGCCTCCTACGTTCCACGAGATAATTTGGAGCCTCTCACTCTCACCGATCTGTTTGGGTTATTTGTCATAAAAATTTCTGATATCCAAATGATAGTGGAACAAGATGATCTGGTTCAGCTGAGAAAGTGCTGGATATATGTGTAAACCCAGTACGGTACTGCAGCAAGAAGAGTGATAAATACATGTTGACTTGAATGTAAAAGGAAGAAATGAAAAGAAAGAAAAAAAGAAAAAAACAAAAAAAACACACGAGCCCCCCCCCCCCCCCCGTCCTCCCCCCTTGTACCTATGCTCATCTTCCCACCTACAACGAGCTGCAGGTAAAACTACTTACTAACCTCCGGGGTAACTAAGCAAGAGCACTATCCTCCTATCCTCAAGACAGAGAGCGCTGATGAGCTTGCATATGTACTATTAACACACATCTACAGATTTCGAAGTAAAACAGGAACAGAGCAGAGTAGCACGAGAATGCTAGAAAATAACTAAGGATGCCTGACCTAGCAAGGCTGTCAGAAGAAAATAAGTAATCAAACACGACGCCTATCATATAGGGAAGAATAACTAGTATCCCATACCGTTAAATCTATAACTATAAGCTGTATGCTCTACTATATACAATTGCAGGGAGATGTGGGACAAATAACACTGTTGAGAATACACAGACCCACTGCACATATGCGTGCAGTGGGTCTGTGTATGCGGTCAATATCGGGGCGAAACTATCCCTGCAGGGAGCCAGAGGCTGTAACTGCATTATCAGTGCGCTGCAGCACACGCGGGAGCGAGCGCCGCACATCACGTAACTTGTGGCATATTTAACAATATCAATAGCATGAGTAGGGCACTCCAATGATAAGACCCATCTGAAATAAAGTAAACTGGGAGTGACATCTTAAATACAATAAACTAAATCTTTTAGCATAAGGGCATTGTATATTTTCGTCCCACAAGTCCTTTTTTTTTTTTTTTTTTTTTTTTTTTGTTAACCAACCAACGTCAGACATCATCGACACAGGACCTTAGTTAATACCAAAGATAAATGCACAATATATAGGCTGTATGCATATATATACACGCATACTCACATACGCATAGATACACAAACCCCACACTGTTGCCTTACTGAAGCGTCACCGTAATTGAAGAGGCAGGTCCTGATTTCGTGATGAATGCAGTTTGAAAAGGATTGATTCACGTCCGAGGTAGTCCACAATAATCGATGAGTGAAGTAGTTAATTGAAGAGGCTGTCCGTTTTTCCATGTACTGGATTTGAATTTCTGCAATTTTTTTTCCGATTCTCCATTCATTTCAATGGGCTAAAAATCGCACGTTTTCGCACTTCGTGCGAAAACTTTACGTACAATCTCTAAGAAAAGTCATAGCACTTGATTCCCGTTCAAGGCGCACGTTTTGATGTATTTTGAGGGGTGTCGCGGCTACGCTGCGAGACTAGTTACATACCGAAGTTTTGCAAGGAAGAATAATAATAATACTAGAAAATTTCAGGAAATTTTGAGTGTGCCTGCTGCTTGGTGCGCATCTCCATCCCTCGCACACACACAAACACAAACAGTATGACAGTATTAAACAGTATTAACTGTCAACCTAGCCAATCACGGGCAGGTGTGAGAATTTCTGCCCAGAGACCGAGTCACTAGTTGCTATGGATACAGGCCCCCCTGTGGCGGGAAACTTTGAACTAATGTTTCATTAGCACTCACAGTAAGCCAAGACTGTCCCCGAACAAATCCCTGTATCTCGAAAAGTAAAGCTCACATCAAAAATGTTTTTTCACTTTGAGCGTCCCAAGACTTCACTGGCGACACTGATGTATGACATGTGTCTGTATGATTTTTAAAAAAGGAGCTGTGATAAAATATAAATCACCTTCTTTTCTTCTTCTCACTCTGGGTTTGAGCGGTCAAATTGCATGGAAGCGGATGGGAGTGTCGGACGGCACTACCTGCCCTTTTGGGCGATTTATTCAAAAACCGTGGGTCCTATTTCAATGGAAGTAACATTGGGTGAGAGAGGACAAAAATGCCTACAATTTGGTGTATTTGCTTGTAGAGTGGAAGCTGTGGGACTAAGATGATAATGTTTGGAAGATTTCTGATCAAACTTGACCTAGCCAATCACAGGCAGGTGTGAGAATTTCTGCCCAGAGACACCCCTGTGGCGGGAAACTTTGAACTAATGTTTCATTAGCTCTCACAATAAGCCAAGACTGTCCCCGAACAAATCCCTGTATCTCGAAAAGTAAAGCTTGCATCAAAAATGTTTTTTCACTTTGAGCGTCCCAAGACTTCACCGGCGACACTGATGTATGACATGTGTCTGTATGATTTTTAAAAAAGGAGCTGTGATAAAATATAAATCACCTCCTTTTCTTCTCACTCTGGGTTTGAGCGGTCAAATTACATGGAAGCGGATGGGAGTGTCGGACGGCACTCCCTGCCCTTTTGGGCGATTTATTCAAAAACCGTGGGTCCTATTTCAATGGAAGTAACATTGGGTGAGAGAGGACAAAAATGCCTACAATTTGGTGTATAAATCTTGCTTGTAGAGTGGAAGCTGTGGGACTAAGATGATAATGTTTTGAAGATTTCTGATCAAACTTGAAGGCGTGGAGCTAGAGTGTGTGACGACATCACGTGCTCTAGGTCTGAACATTCCGTGCAATACACACCCATTATAAAATCTGAAACTGTCCGAAAGTCTTATAAAACGTAAACTGCGATTGCGTAAAAACCGTAGTAGCTATTGAAAAGTGTCTTTAGACCAACAGAGTTCAAAGTCTTGTGACCCGTGTAAACTTTTAATCATGTTTCTGCGACAAAGTATGACCGAGTGGCGTGGCTCCAAAGAGGGGCCGGTTTGATGAATTTGTGCGATTTTTTTTCCGATTCTCCATTCATTTCAATGGGCCGAAATTCGCACGTTTTCGCACTTCGTGCGAATACTTTATATACAATCTCTAAGAAAAGTCATAGCACTTGATTCCCGATCAAGGCGCACGTTTTGATGTATTTTGAGGGGTGACGCAACTACGCCCCGAGACTAGTTACACGCTGAAGTTTTGCAAGGAAGAATAATAAAAAGAAAAAAAAAATAATAATAAGTATGAGCAATATTAAGAGTGTGCTCCTTTGCCTTGCCTTGCTGCTTGGTGCGCATCTCCATTCCTCGCACACACACAGACACAAACAGTATGACAGTATTAAACAGTATTAACTGTCGACCTAGCCAATCACGGGCAGGTGTGAGAATTTCTGCCCAGAGACCGAGTCACTAGTTGCTATGGATACAGGCCCCCCTGTGGCGGGAAACTTTGAACTAATGTTTCATTAGCACTCACAATAAGTCATCAAGAAAAAAGTTACTTACATTGGGAGAGCATCCGGCAGTTGAACACCCGCCTGATCCACATTGACCTTGGACGCATTGGGGACATATCTGTTGAAAAAAGAAATTTAAAAAAACATCAGGTTACCTCTTTCAGTAAGATTATCATTTAACAAACATTTTAAAAATCAAATCAATTTAATATCAAATGTTATACTCACTTCTGACTGTATGTGCCTTGCCTACAACCTCAGTGGGGCTATCAGTACAACAGACTGACTTACCACAAGGCAGTGGGGCTATTTACCCATAGCTGGGACAGTGGTTGACGGGCACCAGGGCTGGTCCACACAGTGGTGGGCCTGTATGCCACGTCTCTGGGGCCCACTGCTGCTCCGAGATCCCCTGCAGTTTAGCCTGGGACTGTGAGGTACCCAGTTTCCATGTGTGGCCCCGGGGAGGCACTGCAGGAGTCTTGGTAGTGGAGAGGCTCTGTACTGGCAGGAGGAAGCTTACATAGTCAGCTCTTTTCACCCTCCATTGAGAAGGCTAGCCAGCGGCAGTAAGCATGTAAGCAGAGAGCAGCTCACAGAGCACAAGGCAGTAGCAACATGCACTAACTCTAAGCACTACACTACTGCACTAGACGCTTCACACATACCCTGTGTTAGCACACAACACAGTGTGTACAAACACACACACACAGACAAAGACAAACACAGAACACGCACAGACAGACATACAGGCAGACAGGTATATGCTGCAGTATTAGTATTACTATTAGTCCTACTATTAGCCAAATTATGAATAATAGCCACAGCATTAGTATTAGCTGTAGTATAAGTACTAGCCAGACTATTAGTATTAGCAGCTGTTATTAGCTACAGTATTAATATTAGCTGCAGTATTAGATGCAGTATTACTTTAAGTGACAATATTAACTGTAGTATCAATATATATATATCAATATTAGCTGCAGTAATAGAAAAAGCAGACAAAGACAGACAGACAGACCAACAGTTAGACAGATACAGACAGAGACAGACAGATAACAAACAGGGAGAGAGAGGGAGGGAGAGTGGGGGGGGATAGAGACTGGGAGAGAGAGGGGGGAGAGAGGCGGTGAGAGAGAGAGGGAGGAATAGAGAGAGAGGGGGGCAGAGAGAAAGAACATGGTACAGTGCCTCGGGAGAGTCCAAGTTGGGTTAAGGAGGGGGGTGGGGGGCCATACCACATTACAGTGTAGAGGGGTTGCAAAAGACCGAGAACACGCTTGGATCTGGAAACAACCGAACGGCAAACGAATACAACGCTTTTCAAAATTTCAAACTCAAAGAACTCCAAAGAAATTCGGGGAGTTCAATGATCATATGTTCAAGCACCGTTCACACTTGAGATGGATTGGTCACGTTCGCCGAATGGATGAAAATACTTACCAAGAATACCTACCAAAAATCCTTTTCTATGATAAATTTACATCTGGGCTGGTCCTATTTGCTGAATGGATGAACATACCTACCAAAAATCCTTTCAACGGTGAATTCACATCTAGGCTTGTCACATTTTCCCAACAGATTAACATACCTACCAAGAATACTTACCAGGAATCCTTTTCTGGAATGAATTGACATCTGGGAAACATCAGAGTAGCTCTACTACACAATTACCAAGTCCAACTCCAACCAATGAAACAAAGCGGAATAGACGTCAAGACATGACAAGCCTCACTTCTCAGACAGAAGACGGAAAAGAAGAAGAACGAAAAGAGGCAGTCTTGCTCAACTGGAACCACCATCAACAATTAGCTGTGAACTCTATGAAAGAATGTTTCACAGATGACTTGGACCGCAGGCCATCTTCACCATAGGCATCCAGGTACCAAAGGATGATATTTCAATTTCACTAGACCAGACCACCCTGTTGAGCTCACAAGCCTCCCGCTGCCAACGAAGTCAAAACACAGTATACCGGACTGTGATAACTGTAATAAGTTTGCAGTACACCTGATTGAAGGCAACATTCTGGTTGTGATATGTAAATGTGATCAATCAGTGTCTGCTTTTCAGTCGTTGCAGTGGAGACAAGCTGGCTGTAGCCTCTGGACTGAAACAACTCCTGTATGGCTTTCTTTCCTCTTGAAAGCAGGTCTTCATTGAAGTCTCCACAAACAATGATAGGCTGGCAATTCATCATCTCCAAGGAGTCCAAGAGGCGTTGCATGTTTGGAAGAAACATGTCAAGACTGAAATTTGGTGGTCTGTACACAGTGGAAATCAACGCTCTGACTGGAGTCTCAACTTTGATGACTGCAAATTCAAGATCGGGCACATTATAAATGTATCTCCGGGCCTCTGCTTGAAGACTGCTCCTGTAGTACACCGCAACTCCACCTCCATCTTTCCTAGCCATGTCCACTCTGTTTGTGTATGAGACATGTCTGTTGCGTGCAAAGATGTCGTATCCCTCCAACTGGAACTTTGGGGAAATTAATGATCCAGACAAATGGGTTTCAGTTACGCATAAAACGTTGGCAAGTCTGAATTCGTGGTGAGATTTCATGTCCTCAATGTGCGATGGAAGTCCTTGTGCGTTGTGATGGACGATCGTCAACGTTGGACCACTGTGGTCTGCTGATTTCACAAAGTGCAACAGCGGTCTCGTACTCTGGAATTAAGCGTGACTCATATTCCCCATTGCTGTTGTGATGTTCGGATCAGCATAAATCTTCTTTTCTTCAAAGTCGATGATCCTTAGTCCTTGAAGTGAGGTCGTTCGGCTTAGGGCAACATAGGCCATTCCAGATTCAAAAACACGCTTCAGACACACCACTGCAGACTTCAAAGTCATGCCTTGCACTTTGTGAGCTGTACATCCAAAGGCCAGTTTCATTGGGAACTGCCGTCGAACCAGTCCTCTTTTGCTCATTCTTTCCTCAAACCTTTCGATGTACACCAAGTTATCAGTTGCCCCTTGAATCTTTCTGCGGAATTTCTGACCTGCTGTGGGACTATCCAATTCCAGTCCGATCAGCTTCACGGTCATTGGTCCAGTTTCAGTGGTGGTAACAATGCTGGCGATTGTTCCAAAGGTCCCATTTACAATCCCATCCTCGATATCCAGATTCCTAGTCACCATGACCCGTGCTCCTTGAGCAGCTTGTATGTTGTCCGGTAAATCCCTTTTGTTGCCCTTGAGGAAATCCGTCACCAAGACCATCCGTCCTGTTCGGGGATCCTTTCTGTAGTCCTCTGCTGGAATGTTTACAACTTGTAATTGCAGGGCAGTTACAGTTGCAGCATTGTGCGCATCAACCTCTTTGTTTGTGGCAAAGATATGAAGGGCATCAGGTGGACAGTCTTTGACTTCAGCAACAGCCTGTGTGAGCAGAGCTTTGTCGTCGATGCTGAGAGCATCCGTCTTCTTCTTTGTTCTAATCCTGTTCAAGAGTTCGGCGAAAGTACAATCGTCTTTCTGCCGCATGATCTCTGTAAGGTTGACCATCTGGAAATCTTTCCAGAGATCAAGCACATCCTCCTCACAAACGCAGAGCGGTTTGGCTTTACCAAGGGGCGGCAGCTGGTAGAAGTCTCCAACTGCAAGAACAGACATCCCTCCAAATGGTTTCCTGTTGCCTTTGATCTGCTGGAATCTCCAATGGACATAGGCAAAGAGCTCCTTAGAGACCATGGATATCTCGTCGATGATCAAAATCTCTGCATTGGACAGTACATCGTCCAGTGCATTTCCAAGTCCTTGATACGGTGGTCTCAAATTTCTCGGTAGTTTCAAGATGGAATGCAGGGTTTTTCCAGAGATATTGAAAGCTGCAGTGCCAGTAAATGCCGTCAGCAGCACTGCAGGCTGGGACATGTCCGCTTCATCGCGAAACCTGGGAAGTTGGCGCAGAAGCTTGGTAGCCTCCTGATACACGCACTTGATGACGTGGGATTTGCCACAGCCGGCTCCCCCAGAGATAAAGTAAAAGAAGGGTTCAGGATTGTGACCCCAGACGCGTTTGAAACACCATTCACGCACGGTGTAGAAAACAGACGCTTGCGTTTCGTTGAGGCTTCGGTACATATTCCTCATTAAGTCTGGGCTCAGTTTCGGTGCCTCAATTGCTGCTATTGCTCCACTGCTCTCACCATGGACTTGGAAATCCGGAACCTGGTCTTGTTCTTTCTCCTCGTTGGGGTTTATGGCTTCTCGCTGAGCTACACACTCCAAACGATCCACTTCAACCTCTGGTGCAAAAGTGTTCCACGCATTAAGAACTGGTCCTTGTTGTTGAATCCGTTCCAGTGCTTTCTCCATTTTTTTCCCTTGTCCTTCATACCGTTTCCTGTTGAAATCCACTAAGCGTTTTACTGTCATTCTCCCAGCACGGCCACTTTTGTAGAACTCCTCATATGTTGGATGGTTTTCGTTTTTCAGTTGGTCATCTGCTCTGTGTGGGAAATACAATTTTAGCAGCCGTCTGTGAAACTTTTCCGGTTGTTTCTTCTCAGAGAACCGAGTAAATCGGATGATGGCAGCTTTTCCCGCAGTTCTTTTCTGAATAAATCCTTTGTCATCCTGGAGGGGAATGGCATTTATTCCTTGAGTTTGTTGGCCATAGAGAACCCTGTAGTCCGATGCAAATTCAGCCAGACACAGACCTTCAAACTCACGTGTTGCAGGTCTGTGTGCATACTTCTCGGGCAATCCTGACATCCACACATCCTCTTCGTCTGGGGCCATGTCCTTCAGTCTGCTCATGGGGTGACTCATTTTCAGACCATCCTCATCAGTCTGTATGAAAATGACCGTACGCGTGCACTTTCTAAGTGGTAGGCTGCATACCCGTGCCACAGACTCCTGAGCGCTGACCTCTCTGTGCTTAGCGTATGCCTGCATGATCTGCTTCATTTCATCCCTTTCGTTGACATTTGATTTCCGCATGTCACAAATGACTGAGTTGAGGAACTCTGTCATCTCATGTTCCAGCTTGGATACATAAGACATCATGTACATGATGCAACTGAAATCGTCAAGTACAAATTGGATGTCCATGTTAGCGTTCCATGCTCGCAGCAGATCAGGGTTGTATCCATTTACCCAGCAGTCCTTAGGATCACGCTTCATCATGATGACCATTCCACAGGTGAGGGCATTGACATATTTCAGGTATTCTTCATGAGTCATCTTACATTTCTCCAGCAAGTCTGACAAATCCTTGAATGAGGCAGTCGCCTCCGTGAGAAACTCTCTCAGTGGTTTCAGCTTTTCCTTAGCCTCCCTTTGTTGTTTTCCGATGAATCTCTTCTTGGACTTCTTTTGACTCTTTTCTGAACGTTTGCCTTTGTCTTTTTTCCCACGTTTGTTTTTCTGCCCGTCATGTTTTTCTTCATCATCTTTGTCTTTTTCCCCACATTTCTTTTTCTGGCCATCATCTTTTTCTTCATCTTCATCATCTTCATCGTTGTCCCAGGCTGCGGAGGTGATGGTTGTCTTCTCCAGGGGTAGCTTCGGGAACCCAAATCTGCACAAGACATTTCCTTTCTTGCACGTTTTGGAGTGATTTCGGCTGTGCACTTGCACCTCCGACACAATTTTGTGAAGCTCGGGGTCTGCTTTCTCGTCAGGCATCTTGCAGCTTATGTAGCGGTCGATGAACTTGATAACGTCTTCGCAGTCCTCGGGATCCTCAACCTCGGGTGCGTCCTTGATCCAAACCAGCATGTGAATATGTGGACTTCCTCTGGCTTGAAACTCCACCCGATAAAAGTAATCCTCCACTGGGCCAATGGGCTGTGCAGGTGACAGGATCAGATCTGTCATGAGCGCATCCACTCTCCTCTCAAACATGCGCATGACAGTGACGGGGTTGCTCCGGAGAATCTCGCATTTCTCATTCCAGTCAAGCTCTGAAAAGTCCCCTTCCTCACCTTGTTGAGCTTTTATGATGTCAATGAATTCAGGCCATCTCATTTCCGCAGCAGAAAAAGTTATAAAGAACGTCAGCTTGCCCAACTGTCTGGCCATAGCGTGAAGATCTCGCAGCGTTTTCTCCCAGTACGCTGGAGTGCCTCTAAGGGGTTGCATAAAACGTGTCGCTTCCTTGTTTTGGATTAGTTTTTCCAACTCTTCTTTATCCTGAAGCATTTTGCTTGAAATTGTCCTTCCATCCTTGGCATTTTTCTTCCCCTTCCGTATTTGGATCGACATGCTATTGGTAGCCATGTGAGTTTCCGTTACAAACTGCGAAAAGAAGAGGTAACTTTGGTCCTTTGCAAACCGGGAATCCACACAGAAAAGCCTCACGTTGAAATACCTACTTGGGGACAACTTGATTTGTCTGACCTCATCCAGTGTGTTCTGTCCAGTTGGGAACTGCACAGGAAAGGCCATGGCTTCAAGTTTTGGGATGGTGAAGAAGCCGACGGGTTTGTTTCCTTGAGCGGGAGCAATGCTGAATATTCCATCGCCATATGACAGAACTTCCTGTGCTATGTCAGGAGGCTGCATACACGTGTCCAGGGCCAGACCAGGTCTAAGGTCCTCCTTTTCTTTGTCCACGTCATTGGGCTGCTGTCCATCTGTTGTGTCGGCAGTGGCTTCCATTTCTCCTTCTGGGTTGCTGGGCTCCCCAGGCTGTGCAGCATCTGGGTTTTCCTGTTGTGCATCCTCTTCATCGACTGGCTCATCATCTTGCAGACTTTCAAATGTAGCGCTCTCATCTATCGCTACGTCGCTGTATTCCGAATGCGTCTCCTTCAGTTACGTGAGTCCTGCTAGCACATTCTTCATGTTCACCGTGTAGAAGTGCTGATGTCCCTTGTACTTGATGTTCCGCTTCAACTTCACCTGCAACAGCTGGGCTTCAGTGCTGGGCCTCGGGAGAGTGTTCACGGTGGCTTCCACCTCTGACGGTACACACACAACTGCACCGTGTACTGCTCTTTGCCGTCCTTTGGGCAACGCAACTATTTTAGCAAACGGCAGGATTTTCGCGATCAACTGCCTTTCCAGCACATTTAACTCATCCAGCTCTGGGGGAATGGGTGCTAGCTCCAGGTTATTAGCAACCGCGATGGATGGCATCCTTCCTCTGAACAGGTGGTTGTCACAGGTGTGGCAGATCCACTCCTGCATCCTCTCTTGCGGAACGGTACATGGGGCTGAGCATTTACCGTTACATACATGGACATACTTACCTGTCAAGCAAGCAGCCACCACGCAACTGTTTCTGATATACTTGGCTCTGTTGCAATACTTTACCTGATTGGGAAACAGAGCTCTGTGGCACACTGTACAGACATGCGTAGGCCCATGTCGAATCCTTTCCCGGAACGAAGATATAGCAGCTTCCATTAGAGGGTTGACCACAGGCTGTGGAGTTTTCGGGCAGCGGCTTACGATGTCTAAGTATTTCCTCTTTATTCTCAGTGCACAGTGCAACTTGTGACGAATATGACGTGCAGCATCTGTCGCGAGTCTATCCTTTTTGTTCCGGGTGCAGCGTCGTACATGATGCAGCCTGAATTCTGGGTCGTTGTGATATTTTTCCCTCAGATACTTTTTCTGTTTGGTTTGAAAAGCAGCGTCGGTGCTGTACCTCTCCCTCACATACTTTTTCTGTTTGGTTTGAAAAGCAGCGTCGGTGCTGTACCTCTCCCTCACATACTTTTTCTGTTTGGTTTGAAAAGCAGCGTCGGTGCTGTACCTCTCCCTCACATACTTTTTCTGTTTACTTTGAAAAGCAGGATCCAAGTTGTATCTTCTGGTGATGTATTCCTTCTTTTGTTTTCGGTGATGACAGTCTTGTGCATATTTGGTTTTCATTGCCTGCACTTTTTTCAGCTGCAATTTCAAACTGCTGGCATATTTCTGTTTTTGATATTGTCTCCTTTTCATGGTTCTCCGGCCATTGTCTTCAGTTGGTACATGTTGCTTTTTGCACTCACTTGGTCTACGCATAGCTTTTCTTCGCATTTCTTTGCTCAGTTTGGAAAAATCCTGCACCGTTTTTGTTGTGTGATGTGTTATGTTGACTCCCTGATTGTAGTCCAGATTCTTTGGTTGTCGGTCATCAGTTTTTCTCCCTGGGATGTTGGCTTCCACACACATTTGTGCTTCTGGTACTGCTGTTGTTGGTTTTGTGATTGTCAAATGTGCTGACTGTCCAGGGGTCTCACTGGAACTGTGGTGACTCTCAAAGGAGACAGGCATAAACTCATAGCTTGCATAAGGACCGCGGTCTTCAAAAAGCTCATGCAAGTGGTCAACCATGTCACTCAGGTCACAGAAAGTCAGCATAATTGCAGTTCCACTAGGGTGTGGCAAACCCATTGCAGATCTTGAGTGGGAATCAAACAATCCATAGCGTCCTGACCTGTCGCGAAACACTGCAATGCACTCGGGAGTTACAATGAGAAAAGCACAGCTGACATCTTGTGACAGGCACTCCAGTTGTGTGGCAAGGGGCAATCCTCTTCTCCTTCGAGGGCTGCCTTCTTCGACTGTCAGGGCACCGACCCTCAGATCCGACATGTTCATGTGCACACTATAAGTACCGTATTGACCCGAATACAAGACGGGGTTTTTTTCCTGGAAATACGTCTGAAAAAGTGGGGTCGTCTTATATTCGGGGTCTAGACTTTTAAATGTCATTATACATTCACAACAACAGATGGCGCCAGATTTGTAAAACGAGTCAAGCGAGCCACCGTCTCTCACAACTAGCCTACAGCGCCAGGCGCCTGAAAGATGGAGAGACACAGTGACCATCTCGAACAAAGTGGCTCAAAAGTAGGCCAAGTTAACCAACAACAGCGGAGGAGTTATGATGCCAATTTTAAGATCATGGTGATCAATGCAGCAGAGTCATCAAACAACTCTCGAGCAGCTAAGAAATATGATGTCACAGAATGTAATGTTCGAAGATGGCGAGCCCAAAAAGACCGTCTTAAAAATGCTAACAGTCAGAGAAAATCTTACCGTGGTCCTCAAAGCGGCCGCTTCCAAGAGATTGACAGGAGAGTGTGTGAATACGTGACTGAAAAACGGAACGATGGTATGCCCATTACCAGAGCCATCATTCAGCTGAAAGCCTTGGAAATCGCCAAAGAGCTGAACATACCCACCACCGACTTCAAAGCTAGCCTCAGCTGGTGTAGAAGAATGATGCGGCGCAATGGACTATCATTGCGACGCAGGACAAGTCTTGCCCAGCGCTTGCCCTCAGACTTCAGAGAGAAGCTACTGTCTTATCAGCGCTATGTGATTAACTTAAGGAAACAGCACTCATACCCCCTGGATCAGATGGGCAATGCTGATCAAACGCCTGTGTTTTTTGACATGCCAACATCTGTCACTGTACACAAGAAAGGTGAGAAATCAGTCATTGTGAAGTCTACTGGAAACGAGAAGAGCCGAATCACTGTCATGTTGGCGTGCCTCGCAGATGGAACCAAACTCCCCCCGTACGTTATTTTGAAACGCAAGACAGTACCTAAAGAGGCAATGCCAGCTGGCATTATCGTACGTGCCCAGGAAAAGGGCTGGATGGAGACTGGGCTTGTAGTGGACTGGCTCAAGGTTGTGTGGGGCAGACGGCGTGGGGGACTCAGAAAGAAGAGGAACATGCTGGTTTTGGATGCGTTCCGTGGACACTTGACTGAGCCAGTCAAAACTCAAGTGCGGGCGATGAACGGCGACCTGGTGATCATACCGGGGGGCATGACAAGCCAGCTACAGGTGTTAGATGTAGTCGTTAACAAGCCATTCAAGGATAATCTGCGCAAGAGATACACAGAGTGGCTCCTGTCTGGTAATCACGCGTTCACACCGTCTGGAAAAATTCAGAAGCCTGCAGTACGTCGGCTCTGTGAATGGATCCTCCAGGCATGGGATGCAGTTTCCCCAGAGAGCATCATCAACGGATTCAAGAGATGCTGCATATCAAATGCCTTGGACGGCAGCGAGGATGACGTTATATGGGAGGAGCCGGGTGAACCAGAGCATGGAAGTGACGATAGTGAGAGTGAACAAAGCGAGGCAGAGGACCTCTGTGAGGAATAGTCTAATGTCTAATGTCCTGACATGACATATGAGGAGCCGAGTTAGGCCAATTTGCACTACTGTTTTATTGCAATCTAGCCTGTTTTTTTGTTTTGTTTCAAGACTGTTCTACAATTAGACTTCACTTTGACGGTTAATGCAGTTATTGAAATTTTGATAGGCTACATGGTTGTTTTTTCACTATGAGATGGATAGCCTAATTGGTATTAGAAATACCAATAGACTACAGTTTATTTTCATTTTTGTGGTATTTAAATACCATGAGTCATTAATTTACAAATGTGATTACATTTTATTTAATTTAAATGTGACAGTTTCATCTAAAATATATTGAAAACATGATTTTATTTAAAACATGTTAAAAACAACAGCCTACCTTGTTTTATTCAATGTGTTTTTATTATCATTATTTTCAAATAAAACGATTTTCTTTATAAAAACAATTTTGGTTTTCCAAAAATGAGTCTTGAAAAAGGGGGGGTCGTCTTATAATCAGGGTCGTCTTATATTCGGGTCAATACGGTATTTGAATCCGTGAAAACCTGTTTTGGCATCTCCTCTACGGTCAAGTGGTTACTTTGGAATGTTTTGTCCAACAGAAGCTGCCGTTTAATACCTACATAGAGTGCATCTCCCTGTTGAAGCACTCTGTCAAGGGAGCGTGTGTTGAAATGCAACCCCTCCTTGTGGTAGGCCAGAAAGGTGAGAGCCATGCAGGTGCACTGATGGTTACGAGAAAAACTTACATACCTCTTATCCCCCTGAGAATGACTCGCCCTCACGGATTGAATGCGCTGACTCGGTCCAATGGTGGAATCCTGACATTTTATGAAGGAATGTTGTCATTTTTATCATTTTCATTCTGATGCACATATTTCTTTTATAAGTGACAGTTAAATCATTACTGATATCATTAATCACAATTATTTTTATTATTATCATAATTATTTTTATGGTTATATTCTGTTATATTCTGTTTATCATACATTACATGCCTCCAACATATGTAACCGGACAAGGCTAAGCAGTATCTTTTCCTATCCATCCTTTGACAATAAATGTCCTACAGACAGTCACCTTTATGAAGAGATTTTCACATGTTATGTGTGTACAGTGTGCATGTAAATTACCTGGCTGGTACGCTCTTTAAAGGTGAGTGGCTCCTGTGGCTTGTCAGAGCATGATGCACCGAGCTCCTCCTCCTCCTCCTCCACTCTCACTGGTCTGCGAGGCGATGGCTTCGAAGACTCCTCCACGGCGCTTGCTGTTGCCTCCACCTAAAAAAAAAAATTGTATGGACTGCATGAACAAAATGAAGCCATATATTTTTTACATTGTGTTACAATTATTTACTAAATACAACAAACATGTAAAAATGTTGTTGTTGTTGTTGTTGTCTGTCTACTCAAAATACACAATAATCAATTCCAAATAAGTCAAGTATTCCTTAAATAATTAGACATAATATGACAAACCTGCTGCTTTTCCTGTGTCCTATTGGAGGCAACACGTCTCTCCTGATGTTCCACAGTTGACTTCTGATGTAAGGAAAAAAAAAAACATACAAACTTTTTTTCAAACCATATTTGTGGCTTAGCTCCTCTCACACAATATAAACAGTCTTGGCTTTTACTAATTTAGATACGTCAGGAAGGGGGAGACACTTTTTAATAAGGCCTCAATGAAAAGATAAAATTTGCATCCAAATTACCTTTCTGCCTTTTGGAACAGCTGTGCACTCCACAGCACTGGGACAATGTGGTGGAACAGCTTCATCCATCGCATCCAAGATTGCAGGGCTAAACCACACAGGATTTAGTGGGATGGAATGCTCCAACATGTCCACCTGTGAAAAAAAAAAATACAGAAAGACTTGGTGACCGTCAAATCATACACATCAATAATCATATGTTAATTTTTTAACATAAAGCAAATTATAAACATGACAAACCTGCTGCTCAGGTCCCGCAGGCTGGTTCGTCTGTAATGAGAAATGCCATCGTTTATATAAACTTTATATACTCTTTGACAAAATCTAATGTAAAATGTTAACAGAATATCCCTTTTCACAAAGTTTCAACTACACAGTTACAGTGTGCAATCTATTACCTTCTTGGTCTGTCCAACAACTGTCCAGACAAAAGGGTTGGATGGACGTGGCACGGTGACCTCACCCTTCACAACCACTTTTGGAGAGACTCTCCTGACAGGTGGCGATGTCTTGGGAGAAGTCTGTGCCCTCTGCACCGTTGCCTCCAGTTGCGGGTAAGCGGCAAACCACAGCAACTGCGCAAGGATCTCCATCCCAGCATCATCACTCAGGTGTACCTGTCAGACATAATCAAAAATAATTTACAAAACAGAAATTTGACAGTAAATCTGTATCCCCCATGAAATTAACTTTTTATATCATCTACAAAAAAATGCACATCACACTTTTTTCATGTGCCATTTGAGAGTAACATATTATACTTACACCGTCTGTACACCACAGGTCAAGTCGTGACAGTGGGAAGTGTTCAGTGACAGACATGTACCCGACATCTGAAATAAAAAAAAACAAAAAAACATCATGACTTATTTGCCACTTTAATATTAAGAAAATTATAATGCATATTACATTAGTTTGCCTAAACAGGCATAACCTGTTCTACATGTTACTGTACTTTATCATCTTTTGTTTGGTTTATTTACTTACGCATTGCTGCTGCCACACGATGGTACTCCTGACGCAGAAGATCCTGCATGGCCACCTCTATGTTCAGACGGGGAGGAAAGTCCAGAACACAGACCTATAGACAAAAAGTTGTTTATCAAAAATTACATTTTCTCTCAAAATGTCATAGACATTAAAATACACACAATCGCTCATAAAACCAATTATATTATCAAACATATAATCATGACAATAACAATACAAAGAAAAATAAGCTTACGTTGGGCCAGGTAGCACAGACAGTCTTCAGGAGCTTGCCAAAGTCTGTCCCTGCCTCGCTGATGGTCCGGCTAGCAGTCAAGTTGTTGCTGGGTGCCAAAAGACAGACTGCATCGGGTGTCCGAGGCAGAGCAGCATTCAGCACCTCAGTCCGCAACTCAGCTGCCGATGCCCCAGGGATGGACAGGACGCCAAAGGAGAGTCGTCCCTCTGGCATCCCCACAAATCCATCTGCGATGGCTCGTAGATGCGAGTCACCGACAAGCAAGACAAACTGCATAAACAAAGACATTTTTTTGGTTAATGTGTGAAAATCCCCCCCCCCATTACTCCTCAGATCAGATTTTCGTTTATAAATTGTAAAAGAATTATACCTTCTTGTCTGGTGACTCAGCTGGGATGACCAATTTGCGGGTTCGTCTGGTAAAGGTGGAACGTTTCCATTCATTCACTCGGTGGCGAGAACCTGTACCATGGCCTATTTAGAAGCAAACAAAGACACTAAAACTTTGAAACCTTAAAAATAATGAATTATGTAAATACAACAATTAAACATCTTTGTATTATAAAAATTGCAAAAAGCTCAGGGAAGACCTGTTAACAATTAAGCAACAAGAATATACAACTTACACATGTAATGAAAAAATGTAATGAAAAAACAGTGGGCTACATACGTGCGCGAAAGTCAGTGGAAGGCTGACGATGTCCCTGATGGTAGGACTTGGTGTGTGGCATCTAAAAATTGTAACACACCAAAAAAGTATTACATCACCACAATAACTGTCACATGAAATCGTTGGGCATATTTGTCCCTTTAAAGTTTTTGTTTATCACAGTTAATATTTTGGCTATGAATTGTACTTTGCTAGATAAAAATACTATAAGCTATCAAAGTTTGAATAATACTGTTTGTTCCATGAGAGATTTAATGTGGGCGTCTCTGCTCTGTGCTTCTCGTAGTAGATTGAAGCATTGTGTAGTTGTGCCACACTGTACTGCAAATGCCCTGTGTGTGTCAACTGTGGAAGAAATAAAAATACCCGTTCAGCCTTGGAATGGGAGCAGGAAGGTGTGGCCGGCAGAGGGATCTGGAGTTTGGCCATCTGATTACACATAACATCAAGTTAGGAAAAGTGAAGACATTGAATTACACAGTGCATTTATTTAATAATTATAATTGATAAGAAGCAAGAAGTGAGAACTATACCTTCTGAGCTGGAGACTGCGAGGGGGTCCTTGCATCCTTCTGGGTCCAGAATGATTGGGCCAGGCATTAAGTGACACAATCCAGTCACTTGACACTTAGTAGAACCACTCATTTTTTCCACATCTACTTTAATGCTTTGCAGTCTATTGTAACATGCAGCCCAAAAGCTATCTGTTGTGTAGGTACCTGCTCGGTGACAGTGGATGGATCTGCCAGGTCCAGCTTGGTCCATCGCTGCTTCTGCGCCTGGGAACGCTTTCCCTTCCGTGGCATCTTGTCCTTGGCTTCGTCAACCTGTAAACACTCCAAAAAAACTTCCAAACACGGGTATTGTTTGGGTTTTGTTTGTGCTGTGTTTGTGTATGTAATTCTCGATTTAAGATCACTCAAAAATCTTCTGATGCAGTGAGTGAATGTCTTCACGATGTGAATGGGACGTGACATGTTGGGTCACACTGAGACCTTTACCCTACTATCTCCAGTGGAGCTCTTTACTAGTATTGGAAAAGTGATGTTTCTTTTTCCTTTGGTCCTGTTGCCCAATTGACTATTGAGTTTGTTTATCTATAGTTTGTTACACACTGTAGTCAATGGAGATATTAAGAACATTATCAGTATGCTCACCATTTTTCATCAGTGTGATGAAAGGCATTTTGATTTTCTAAAAGTTGAGGAAGTTCATGTCAAGATTAAGACATATTGCGGGTCACAATATGTTGTTTTTCTGTTATAATTTGATAGCTTGGTTGGCAGCAGTTTCAGTTAATTCTAGAATTTGAATACAAAAAACTGACAAAAACCCAAAAGAAAGTTATTGTCTTGTGTATGTAAAAAAAAACTTGTTTTCTCTTTAAACTGTTACACGATATTGTTCAAAAAATCTTAAGACTGACAATAGTGTATGTTCATCATTCTTGAAATAGTCTGCATCCCAACAAAATGCATTTTAATTTCAATTGTTTACATATTAAGACTGACAGTTCAGATCTTTTGTACTATAATTTGATAACTTAACTTGGCAGCATGTCCAGCTTTTTGAGTACTAAGTTTTAAGTTTGACAACATGCCTGAAAAGAGAACCAAAATTCAAACCGAAACTTGTTTTACTTGTCCTACAGAACAAATAAACTCTTTCAGTTTTCCCTTCAAACTGCTGTCTCTCTTTGTTTCAACAGCACTTACAGCTTTTAGTTCAGCTTACTTGAAAATGTTAAGGCAATCGGTTTCCTGATATTTTCCTAGTAATGTGAATGCTTAGGCATGTAAGGATAACTTTTTCTTTATGAGTACTGCTTACTTAACATAACTCAGATTTTATAGTCAACCTAATTAATTATTTTGAGTTAACAATATTCAAGTTTACTGTAAGGATAACTTTTTTTAATGAGTACTGCTTACTTAACATAACTCAGATCTTTAAGTTGTCTGAATTGACATTTTATAGTCAACCTAATTAATGATTTGGAATTAACTATACTCAAGTTTACTGCCATGACATGAGTTGCCTGAATACAGTTTTTTTCAGCTTTAACAACTTAAAATTAATAATCTACTTTACATGGAAATTTTGAGGCAATCGGTTTCCTGACTTTTTTTAAGTAAAGTCAACTTATTACAATTTACAGTGTAGGTCCCGCTGTTTAGTGAAGGTGATCTTATGTCTTGTTTTATCGAGAAAGAACAAGCGATTCCGATCAAAGGACTTCAACTCACAATGTCTTTGTAACTTTCACTGATCAAATATACAGCGGGTCAGGTTCTGTCTCACAGCACAATCTGACAGCTTTCAGAAGGTTTTAATAATAATAATAATAATAATACATTATATTTTAAAAGCGTGACGCTTAGCCGGCGAAGCCATTTTTAGATTACCAATGGAGGACAACTAAACCCGGGGAAAATCCAACATCTCAGTGTCACCAGATATATTTTCCGGTTCCGATTCATTGATGACAACTTGAAGTAAAACAAAGCTGATAACTTGATTTTCAGTTTTTGGTACATTTTAAACAATTTAAAAATGACGGGAGCGCTTGGGCGATATCGTGAAATGGCGCCCTCGGGCGCTATAGGGTGTGTCAATGGCGGGAAAAATTTACTTCTGTCACAGGAATACTAGTTTTGAAATGTTCCAATAACATAACAGGGCTAAAAGTGATCAGGTAACAGTTAGCTTAGCTATAAAATTATGTTAGCTTCTTGAACAACCAACAAAGCCCGCACTGGCTAACAACTAGCTAGCATGGTTGCTAAATAGCCTAAATGCATTGAAGTCGATGCTCAAAGTAATCCAAACTAGCATCCAGTATTAATTACAAGGTAAAACACACAAGCACGTTCAACATTACTCAATCCTCCTTACCTTGACTGCAACTTGTGGGATTGGTGGTGGTCCGTGTGGCTTGTTCCTGGCGCAGCACCGGAATTTAAAAATTATATTAAAACTCTAAGTTAATGTAAAAGCTAAACACAGTATGTACAAAATATTAAAAACACGTCAGTATAACAACAACAAGAACAAGAATGCGGAATAAAAACGAGGTATGTACAAAATGGCTAAAATAGCTAAATTAAATTGATGTTGTATAGGTGTCTCAAGTCAAAGGAACAAAGAGGGCGGGGTCACGGTGTGCAGAGATTTTATCACATGAGGAGGCGGGATCTTAAAGCTACACTTCAATTTGATTGGATATTATTTCATATTACTTTTCATAATCCAACTTATTGGCCTATTGATTAATAAATGAATTATACAATATTTTGATGCCTATTGATAATGATAGGCCTATTACTATTGTTACTGTTCACTACTGATTATCAAGTAAAGTTTAGTTTAGTTTATTAAATGTTCCATCTTGTGCCTGGTAGAATAGTTATGTCTATTACTAGTCTAATGAATTAATTTGTACAAACAATTGGGTTTTTTATTGACACAGATGTTCCTGAAAAATATAATGAGACTATAACAATCTTCGTTCTTTTTTTTTCAATCATTTTATTTTATTTTATTGTATTATTTAAATTATTTTATTGTTACAATGATATACGGAAAAAAACAACAACAACAAAACAAATTAACATCACATCATGGCATATATGGGTGGTCAACACAATAGCGCACAAAGTACTAACAGAAAAGAGCACTACACAATTATTTCCAATAGAACACTCGATCTTTGTTCTAAGCCTTTCATAAGCCATGAAAGGCATTTATGCATATGTATTAGACCTATTTCTACACTGAAGGGCAAGGCGCGCCACTCTATTTTGGGCTAATTGTAGTTTTCCCAAGTCCTTTTTCGCTGCACTCGACCACACAGCAGGACAATAGTCAAGATGGGATAAAACCAGTGCCCGGATAACCTGGACCACAGAGGCTGATGTTAAGAACTCAACACATCTCCTATTATCTTTACCCCCCTCCCCATTTTCTTGGTTGTGTTGTCTATGTGAGTAGACCATGACAGATGACTGTCTAATGTGACACCAAGCAGTTTTGTTTCTTCCACCTGTTTTATTTCGATCCCTTTCATTGAGCTTGGTATTTGACTGTAACATAGTGTGAACCAAATACAATACATTTTGTCTTTGAGATGTTTAAGACCATTCTGTTATTCAGGACCCAGTCTGATACTAGTTGTAACTCTTTGTTCAGAGCTACAGACAAGTCATCCACAGTAGTAGCTGATATGTACAATGTTGTGTCATCAGCATTGACACATTAGTCCTGTCCAAGACCAACGGCAAATCATTTGTAAAGATTGTGAATAGTAGCGGCCCAAGGCAGCTCCCTTGCGGTATTCCAGACTGTACATGTTTAGTATCAGAGAGACTACCATTAAAGAAAACTCTCTGTGATCTACTGAACAAATAACTCTTTATCCATGTCACAGCAGAGGATGAGAAACCATAGCAAGAAAGTTTCTCTAACAGCAATCCGTGATCAATAATATCAAAGGCCGCACTGAAATGTAGTAAGACTGACCCCACAAGTGTCAATATCCATTAAACAGTCATCTTTTATCTGCGTCAGTGCTGTACATGTTGAATACCCATCCCTGTAGGCATGCTGAAAGTCTGTATTCAATTCATTTTCAGCGAAATAGCTCTGTATTTGATTAAAGACAATTTTCTCCATGAGTTTTGCCAGAACTGGTAGAATGCTTATATATCTAGATCTGGCTCACAAACTGACTGAATACAGTGAGAGCAGCGAGATTTGAGTGAGGGACGGCGAAATTGGCCGCTCCACACATTTCTGAGATCTGGCTCACAAACTGACTGAATACAGTGAGAGCAGCGAGATTTGAGTGAGGGACGGCGAATTTGGCCGCGCCACACATTTCTCAGACCGAAAAGCCTGAAATGGCTGCTGGCTCACAAACTGACTGAACACAGTGAGAGCAGCGAGATTTGAGTGAGGGACGGCGACATTGGCCGCGCCACACATTTCTGAGACCGGCAAGGCCCGAAAAGGCTGAAATGGCTGCTGGCTCACAAACTGACTGAATACAGTGAGAGCAGCGAGATTTGAGTGAGGGACGGCGAAATTGGCCGCGCCACACATTTCTGAGATCTGGCTCACAAACTGACTGAATACAGCGAGAGCAGCGAGATTTGAGTGAGGGACGGCGAATTTGGCCGCGCCACACATTTCTCAGACCGAAAAGGCTGAAATGGCTGCTGGCTCACAAACTGACTGAACACAGTGAGAGCAGCGAGATTTGAGTGAGGGACGGCGACATTGGCCGCGCCACACATTTCTGAGACCGGCAAGGCCCGAAAAGGCTGAAATGGCTGCTGGCTCACAAACTGACTGAATACAGTGAGAGCAGCGAGATTTGAGTGAGGGACGGCGAAATTGGCCGGCAAGGCCCGAAAAGGCTGAAATGGCTGCTGGCTCACAAACTGACTGAATACAGTGAGAGCAGCGAGATTTGAGTGAGGGACGGCGAAATTGGCCGGCAAGGCCCGAAAAGGCTGAAATGGCTGCTGGCTCACAAACTGACTGAATACAGTGAGAGCAGCGAGATTTGAGTGAGGGACGGCGAAATTGGCCGCGCCACACATTTCTGAGACCGGCAAGGCCCGAAAAGGCTGAAATGGCTGCTGGCTCACAAACTGACTGAATACAGTGAGAGCAGCGAGATTTGAGTGAGGGACGGCGAAATTGGCCGCGCCACACATTTCTGAGATCTGGCTCACAAACTGACTGAATACAGTGAGAGCAGCGAGATTTGAGTGAGGGACGGGGAATTTGGCCGCGCCACACATTTCTCAGACCGAAAAGGCTGAAATGGCTGCTGGCTCACAAACTGACTGAACACAGTGAGAGCAGCGAGATTTGAGTGAGGGACGGCGACATTGGCCGCGCCACACATTTCTGAGACCGGCAAGGCCCGAAAAGGCTGAAATGGCTGCTGGCTCACAAACTGACTGAATACAGTGAGAGCAGCGAGATTTGATTGTGGGACGGCGAAATTGGCCGCGCCACACATTTCTGTAACACTAACACACACTGACAGTGTAAAACAGTAACACAGTGTAACACACAGTAACGTAGTGTAACGCAGTGTAACACACTGCAACACACTGCATAACACACTGACAGTGTAACACACAGTAACGCAGTGTAACGCAGTGCAACACACACTGACACAGTGTAACATACAGGAACGCAGTGTAACACCCTGTAACACACACTGACACACTGTACACACAGTAACGCAGTATAAAACCCAGTAATGCAGTGTAACACAGTAACACAGTGTAACACACTGTAACACGCATTGTAACACGGTGCAACACACACTGACACACTGTAAAACACAGTAACGCAGTGTAACGCAGTGTAACGCAGTGTAACGCAGTGCAACAAACACTGAAACAGTGTAACACACAGTAACGCAGTGTAACACACAGTAACACAGTGTAACACTGTAACATGCAGTGTAACGCAGTGCAACAGACACTGACACACTGTAAAACACAGTAACGCAGTGTAACGCAGTGTAACTCAGTGCAACACACACTGACAGTGTAACACACAGTAACGCAGTGTAACACACTCTAACACACACTGACACACTGTACACACAGTAACTCAGTGTAACACACCAACTCACACTGACAGAGTGTAAAACACAGTAACGTAGTGTAATACACAGTAACGCAGTGTAACACACTGCAACACACTGCAACACACACTGACAGTGTAACACACAGTAACACAGTGTAACGCAGTGCAACACACACTGACACAGTCTAACACACAGGAACGCAGTGTAACACACTGTAACACGCAGTGTAACGCAGTGCAACACACACTGACACAGTGCAACACACAGGAACGCAGTGTAACACACTGTAAGACGCAGTGTAACGCAGTGCAACACACTGACACAGTGTAACACACAGTAAAGCAGTGTAACACACTGTAACACACACTGACACACTGTACACACAATAAAGCAGTGTAACACACTAACACACACTGACAGTGTAAAACACAGTAATGCAATGTAACACACAGTAATGCAGTGTAACGCAGTGTAACACACTAACACACACTGACAGTGTAAAACACAGTAACGCAGTGTAACACACAGTAACGCAGTGTAACACACAGTAACGCAGTGTGTGGCAGTACAACGCAGTGTAACGCACTGCAACACACACTGGCACAGTGTAACACACAGTAATGCAGTGTAACACACAGTAACACAGTGTAACACACTGTAACATGCAGTGTAACGCAGTGCAACACACACTGACACAGTGTAACACACAGTAACTCAGCGACACACTGTACACACAGTAACGAGGTGTAACACACTAACACTCACTGACAGTGTAAAACACAGTAATGCAGTGTAACACACAGTAACACACACTGAGACACTGTAGACACAGTAACGAAGTGTAACACTAACACACTGACAGTGTAAAACAGTAACACAGTGTAACACACAGTAACGTAGTGTAACGCATTGCAACACACACTGAGACAGTGTAACACACAGGAACGCAGTGTAACACACTGTAACACACCCTGACACACTGTACACACAGTAACGCACTCTAACACACCAACACACACTGACAGAGTGTAAAACACAGTAACGTAGTGTAATACACAGTAACGCAGTGTAACACACTGCAACACACTGCAACACACACTGACAGTGTAACACACAGTAACACAGTGTAACGCAGTGCAACACACACTGACACAGTAACACACAGGAACGCAGTGTAACGCAGTGCAACACACACTGACACAGTGGAACACACAGGAACGCAGTGTAACACACTGTAAGACGCAGTGTAACGCAGTGCAACACACACTGACACAGTGTAACACACAGTAAAGCAGTGTAACACACTGTAACACACACTGACACACTGTACACACAATAAAGCAGTGTAACACACTAACACACACTGACAGTGTAAAACACACTAATGCAATGTAACACACAGTAACGCAGTGTACCACAGTACAACGTAGTGTAACACATTGCAAGACACACTGACACAGTGTAACACACAGTAACACAGTGTAATACACTGTAACACAATGACACACACTGACACACTGTACACACAGTAACGCAGTGTAACACAGTGTAACACAATAACAGACACTGACAGTGTAAAACACAGTAACGCAATGTAACACTGTAACACGCAGTGTAACACAGTGCAACACACACTGACAGTGTAACACACAGTAACGCAGTGTAACGCAGTGCAACACACACTGACAGTGTAACACACAGTAACGCAGTGTAACACACTGTAACACAAACTGACACACACTGACACACTGTACACACAGTAACGCAGTGTAACACACTAACACACACTGACAGTTTAAAACACAATAACGCAGTTTAACACACAGTAACGCAGTGTAACGCAGTGCAACACACACTGACAGTGTAACACAGTAACACAGTGTAACACACTGTAACATGCAGTGTAACGCAGTGCAACACACACTGACACAGTGTAACACACAGGAACGCAGTGTAACACACTGTAACACGCAGTGTAACGCAGTGCAACACACACTGACACAGTGTAACACACAGTAAAGCAGTGTAACACACTGTAAGACACACTGACACACTGTACACACAATAAAGCAGTGTAACACACTAACACACACTGACAGTGTAAAACACAGTAATGCAATGTAACACACAGTAACGCAGTGTCACGCAATGTACCACAGTACAACGTAGTGTAACGCATTGCAAGACACACTGACACAGTGTAACACACAGTAACACAGTGTAATACACTGTAACACAATGACACACACTGACACACTGTACACACAGTAACGCAGTGTAACACAGTGTAACACAATAACAGACACTGACAGTGTAAAACACAGTAACGCAATGTAACACTGTAACACGCAGTGTAACACAGTGCAACACACACTGACAGTGTAACACACAGTAACGCAGTGTAACACACAGTAACACAGTGTAACGCAGTGCAACACACACTGACAGTGTAACACACAGTAACGCAGTGTAACACACTGTAACACACACTGACACACTGTACACACAGTAACGCAGTGTAACACACTAACACACACTGACACAATAACGCAGTGTAACACACAGTAACGCAGTGTAACGCAGTGCAACACACACTGACAGTGTAACACAGTAATGCAGTGTAACACACTGTAACACACACTGACACTGTACACACAATAACGCAGTGTAACACACTAACACACACTGTCACAGTGTAAAGCAGTATAACGCAGTGTAACGCAGTGTAATGCATTGCAACACACACTGACACACTGTACACACAGTAACGCAGTGTAACACACTAACACACACTGACACAGTGTAAAACACAGTAACGCAGTGTAACACACAGTAACGCAGTGTAACAGTATCGCAGTGTAACGCAGTGCAACACACACTGACACACTGTAAAACACAGTAACGCAGTGTAACACACTAACACACACTGACACACTGTAACGCAATGTAACGCAGTGTAACGCATTGCAACACACACTGATTCGGTGTAACACACTGTAACACGCAGTGTAACGCAGTGCAACACACTGACAGTGTAACACACAGTAACGCAGTGTTACACACTGTAATACACACTGACACTGTACACACAATAACGCAGTGTAACACACTAACACACACTGACACAGTGTAACACACAGTAACGCAGTGCAACACAAACTGCCCAGAAGGAAGAGAGGTTTTTCTCGCCAGGTTTCAAAAGACAAGTGGGGTTTGAAAAGGGGATAACAAAAACCTCCGGGCTACCTCCATCCGCAAGCCGCCTCCCCGAGAAGGGGGTGCGACGGAACGGGTAGGAAGACATTAAGCCCCCCGCCTCCCTCCGAAGGAGAGAGAGCGAGTTAGGTAGGCACTCAGAGGCGCGCAACGGGGGACCAGGAGCGAAGCCCCCGCACCCCGCTGAGGTTTTCATGGTTCTGAATGGCGGACCGGGCCCGGTGGCACCGGACAGTCCTCCCCGAGGGCGCCCCGAGTCAAGCCCGCCGCTCCGTCAGCCCTCGGAGCAAACGAACAGGCCAGGGGGCGTAGATGCCCGGGGGGGGACCGCAGCGTCCGGTCGGGACTAGGTCCAGACAGAGAGGGTGGTGTTTGGTTCAATGCGTGCCGCCGCCACTCAGCCTCGCAGTGAGGACGACGGGACTTAGTCTCTGGCAGTTGAACACCCAAACACCAGAGAGGGGGAGAAGCGCTGGCAGTGCCTGCGCTTCTCCCCCTCTCTGGTCTGGGGGACTTTGGCTCTGGAGCGAAATTTCTATGTGCCACTGGTTCTCCGGGACTGACTTTGCTGTTTTGGTCTGGGGAAACTCAAACACCACAGAGGCTGAGAAGCCAGGGCCGAAGCCCCCGCTCTCCTGGGTCACCCGAGACCTTTCGGCGCGTTTACCCCGGCCAACACGCCACCACTGGCCGCCTTGACACACCCTGTCCCAGCCACGGTCCCCACGGGGTCTCCTGGGAACCAGTCGGCCTCCTGGAACGGGACCTACCCGCCGATGGAACCGGGGGGACCCGCTGGAAACTTCGGCCGTAGTAAGTTGTCCGAAAAAGAAGGAGAAAAGGAAGAAAAACCTCCATTTACAAAAACACCGGAAGATCGCCGAAAATGAGGCCGTCAGGGAAGCCCTCCGGCCCCCTGGAACGGGCCCTTCACGCCGATGGAACCGGGGGGACTCGCTGGAAACTTCGGCTGTGGTAAGTCGGCCGAAAAATTAACTACAACAAACCTCCATCAGAAAACACCGGGAAATCGCCGAAAATGAGGCCGACGGGGGAGCACTACGGCCTGCTGGAAGGGGCCCTGCACGCCAATTGAACCGGGTGGACCCACTGGAAACTTCGGCCGTGGTAAGTCGGCCGAAAAATAAAAAATGAAAAATAAAAAAAGCTCCATAAGAAAACACCGGGAAATCGCCTGAAATGAGGCCGACGGGGAAGCCGCCTGGAACGGGGCCCTGCACGACAATGGAACCGAGGGGACCGACTGGAAACTTCGGCCGTGGCAAGTCGGCCAAACAATGAAAAATGAAAACTAAAAAAAGCTCCATAAGAAAACACCGGGAAATCGCCGAAAATGAGGCTGACAGGGAAGCCCTCCGGCCGGATACCATCCGCTCGACCCCGGCCTCCACTCCCCGGGAGGCCCGGCCTTTGGACAAACGTGTTCCTCGGAAACGGCAGCTCTTTCCGGCTATCTTATGTTTGAGCATGTCTGGAGGTACATGTTTTCAAAAACCGTGTTTCTGATATTGGGCAGAGACCTGTCTGCAAAACCACCCATCACTGTGCAAACACCAGAGAGGCTGAGAAGCGCGGGCACTGCCTGCGCTATTCCCCCTCTCTGGTCCTGGGGACTTAGGCTCTGGCAGTCGAACACCCAAACCCAAACACCAGAGAGGGGGAGAAGCGGGGGCACTTCCTGCGCTATTCCCCCTCTCTGGTCCTGGGGACTTAGGCTCTGGCAGTCGAACACCCAAACCCAAACACCAGAGAGGGAGGGAAGCGGGGGCACTGCCTGCGCTTCTCCCCCTCTCTGGTCCTGGGGACTTAGGCTCTGGCATTCGAACACCCAAACCCAAACACCAGAGAGGGGGAGAAGCGGGGGCACTGCCTGCGCTTCTCCCCCTCTCTGGTCTTGGGGACTTAGGCTCTGGCAGTCGAACACCCAAGACCCGGGAGAGGCCCCTAGGCCTAGCCAGCTATCCTCCAGGCTCCGGGCTGCCTTTCCCAGGCCCCTGGGACCCGGGTGAAGGCTGCAGGCTCCGGGCTCACTTCCATCCCTGTTTCCAGCCCCTGCTTCGGCTTCCACCGCAGGGGAGAGGCCACTAAGTTCAGCCAGCTATCCTACAGGCTCCAGGCTGCCTTTCCCAGGCCCCTGGGCCCCGGGTGAAGGCTGCGGGCTCCAGCTCACTTCCACACCTCATTCCCAGGCCCCTGGCCCCCGAATAAAGGTTGCGGGCTCCAGCTCACTTCAACACCTCATTCCCAGGCCCCTGGCCCCCGGATAAAGGCTGCGGGCTCCAGCTCACTTCCACCCCCTATTCCCAGGCCCCTGGCACCCGGATAAAGGCTGCGGGCTCCAGCTCACTTCCACCCCCATTGACAGCCCCTGCTTCGGCCCCCAAGAACTAGGAGAGGCCCCTAAGCTTAGCCAACTATCCTCCAGGCTCCGGGCTGCCTTTCCCAGGCCCCTGGCCCCCGGGTAAAGGCTGCAAGCTCTAGCTCACTTCCACCCCCATTCCCAGGCCCCTGGCCCCCAGGTTACGGCTGCAGGCTCCAGCTCACTTCCACCCCCATTGACAGCCCCTGCTTCGGCCCCCAAGACCTAGGAAAGGCCCCTAAGCTTTGCCAACTATCCTCCAGGCTCCGGGCTGCCTTTCCCAGGCCCCTGGCCCCCGGGTAAAGGCTGCAGGCTCTAGCTCACTTCCACCCCCATTGACAACCCCTGCTTCGGCCCCCAAGAACTAGGAGAGGCCCCTAAGCTTAGCCAACTACCCTCCAGGCTCCGGGCTGCCTTTCCCAGGCCCCTGGCCCCCGGATAAAGGCTGCGGGCTCCAGCTCACTTCCACACCTCATTCCCAGGCCCCTGGCCCCCGGATAAAGGCTGCGGGCTCCAGCTCACTTCCACACCTCATTCCCAGGCCCCTGGCCCCCGGATAAAGGCTGCGGGCTCCAGCTCACTTCCACCCCCCATTCCCAGGCCCCTGGCACCCGGATAAAGGCTGCGGGCTCCAGCTCACTTCCACCCCCATTGACAGCCCCTGCTTCGGCCCCCAAGAACTAGGAGAGGCCCCTAAGCTTAGCCAACTATCCTCCAGGCTCCGGGCTGCCTTTCCCAGGCCCCTGGCCCCCGGGTAAAGGCTGCAAGCTCTAGCTCACTTCCACCCCCATTCCCAGGCCCCTGGCCCCCGGGTTACGGCTGCAGGCTCCAGCTCACTTCCACCCCCATTGACAGCCCCTGCTTCGGCCCCCAAGACCTAGGAAAGGCCTGTAGTAACTGCACCCACACCGTCATTGTCATCACACATCTGGAAGGGCCTTGCATCCTGTGTGTGAGCCTCTTCCCTGATAACGGATCAGGAAAGTGGATGGAAAGTGGTTGGATCGTAAAGGAGGCCACTGACCTCTTGGTAAATCACTCCATTTTCACTCTCCGGAGCTGGTATCAAGGACCAGACCTGGTAAATAACCATAAAACACCAACACTCAGCCCTGTCTTTGGTAATCCCCAAAGAGACAGAGAGTCTGAGATGACACCCATTGGAATGTTGCCAAAATCAAGAGAAATCTTTGATACAGACTCATGAAACCTTGGGTATCACATTGTGGTGGACTCTAATGTATATGACTAATTTTATGTGTAACTGTGATGTTTTATATAATAGTTATTTACGTTATTCAATTTCGTTATCTTTACATAGGGCTTCGATAGCCATGTTTGATATTAAAGTGTTCAGGAATTTGTGCTGAGTTTAATAATGTTAATGTTACAACGGTCAATTATATTGGATAGATCTGGGAACCAAAAGTAGGGTTTCATGCATATGTAATGAGCCGTAAAACTAGACATGCCAGCCCACGCACACACCCCTCAACTGATCACAACAAAACCAAACACACACATTTCCAATGCGGATTTCATGCACTTTACGTGGTCTCGACACGTGTGCTAACGGAGTCTGACAACAACTTTGTTCCAAAGTTTGTCTCCAAAGACGGACTCAACTGCATCATCATCACAAGCCAAGTAGAAGCCTGTTTCATCCGAAACAGTGAGGATTGCCTTGCTGCCTGCCTATCTGCCTGACAAATACACACACACCAGCACGTGTGTCTGTGTGTCCTGCCTGCTACAATCTCACTATCAGCTGTCCTGCTGAGTTTAACTCTGAAGAATCATCGGAACCTCCAGAGTGGGTCGGCGTTAGCCTTGAGAGACCCACAACCCTGTCCACCCTGCGTGCTCCAGCCTGCGTGCTTCACTCTGTTGCGGCC